>NC_084821.1:2751631-2993401 GCF_958449725.1 Rosa rugosa
TGCTCATTTATGAGTTACTGAGAAATCTGGTTATGGTTAATCATGAGTTTTTTTTATATATGATACGCGTGTGTGGAAAACATGTGTTTGATGCCAATTTTTTATAAAACAGCTCAGTGAATTGGTTTATGAGCATGTGATCTGTTGGTGGCTTAACAACATTACAATGTGTGATCTGTTGGTGGCTTAGCAAAAATGTTATTGAAGTTATTTTGTGAACTGGTTTCAATTAAAATGTATATTCTGTATTTGTAGTTATGAAGACATGAAGTGAGTTTGAAAAGGGAGTCTTGGACTTTGGTGGTGAACTGGTGGTGGAGGGAGTTTTCGACTTTGGTGGTGGACTGGTCCTCTGCTGGAAATGAAGTTGCAGTGGCTGTAGCTGCAGCTGCTGCACTCAGTCTTTCTATTTCTATTTTGCAACTTTGGAGTTTGGGTATTTGGGTATTCTTCATTCGCAAGTGTGCTGGTTGTAATTGAGTTATTCTTGACTTATTCATTTCATTCTGAACGTGGTGGAGTCTGTAACCACTTCATTTCATTTTGAACTTTTGATTATGTAACTTTGCAAGTGCCCAGGTCTGTAACAACTTTTGTGCCTTTGAAGGCTTGAACTTTTGAAGTTTTGATTATGTAAACTTGTCTTTTTCTGTCAAAGACCGGTTTGGGCCCGAAAATCATCAAGGCCGGGTTGGGCTCGAAAATCATCAAGGACCGGCCCGTTTCTACCCGGTCCGGGCCTTCCCGGTTCCTAACTTTGAAATGTAAAGTTTGGGCCCGAACCGTTTATTTCGGGCTCGGTCCCGGGCCCTATGAAACTCCTACCGGGCTGGGCCCGTGCCCAGGCCTACCATCAACCTCCCCTTTAAAAATTTTACAGTTGGCCAATTGATCTACCCGTTGTTGTGTAATGCGTATGAAAGAAAAGGATAATCTTGAGTTTTGATTAGGAAGCAAGAAGCCAAATGACATTTTTGTTATCCTTGTTCTTGGTAGTTTTCTTAGTGAAATGTTCTAACATTCAAATAAACAAAGTACATATGTACTGCGCGCCCTAAAGCATTCAAATTAATTTAGAGACTTATTGTACGAATTGCTCTCAAATTATAATATGTACGTAAAGCCCTATATTTTAAGCAGTCATGTATCGCATTTGAGAACTATATATTTTAGCGGACTAGCAAAGCTCGAACTTCATGCACTACTAGCATATGCCTTATAGAGCACTTTAATTTTTCTGTATCTTTTGCTCTAGAGAATATGGATAACCGTATCAAAAAGTCATTAGGTACGGTGCAGCCACGAAATGAAAAAGGGTATCCTCTATTGCAGGCTCCAGTAAGCAAAAGCCACGTTTTTGACTTTGGTGTCTCTATTTTTTATTTTATTTTAAATGTTATATTAATGTTTTTCTTTCTCTCTCTTCATTTTCTTTATATTTATATATTAATCAAAATATAAAAATACTGGTTTTATACATATATGACACAAAATACCTTAATATTTCATAGGGAAATGATGGAAAATGTCACATTAGAGTGTGAAATGATAAAAATGTCACCTAGTTTCCCACTTGATAAAAAGGTCCACTATGAATTGTTAGTAATATTAATCTAGTCCTTATGAATAATGAGGTGATGTTAAAAAAGGTCAGTTTTTAATTTTCCTCATTCCTATTCTGCCCTTAAACCAACTCTCTCTCTCTCTCTCTCTCTCTCTCTCTTTCTCTCTCTCTCTCTCTCTCTCTCTCTATCGTCTTCTTCTCCTCCACACACGCATAGACCTCAGAGAGAGTGTGAATGCCAAAGAACGACGCGTCTTTGGGATCGGTCTACGAGTTCTTGAAGCGGTGCCGACTCGCCGGTAATCGGATCTCTCCAGATCGTTTAGGTCGATCGGGCGTCGTATGACGCCTCTTCATCTCTTGACGTACTTGTCGAGATAGGAGAGCGCGACATTGAAATCGAACGCCGCTTTGCGCTCGGTGAACCCGAGGCCGAGGAAGGTGTGCTTGCCAGTGCCATCCTCGATCTTGAGGACGAAGTAGCGAGACGAGTCGAGCATGGTCTTGACGGAGGTCGCTGGAGTTCGGATCTTCCAGTCGGATCTCGCATCGGTCCTTGCACGACCTTCTCCGCTCTTGGCGACCTTCTCCGCTCTTGGCAAGCTTCTTGTTGCTACTGGCTGCGTCACTGACTTTGATGAGTGCCGCTAGGTGAGTCTATCTTCCTGGCTTTTTTGATTCGTTCTACTTAGTTTCTCAGAATTGTTAGCTTAGTTTCTACAATAAGCTTATTGCATTGGAATTGTGGAGTGTTAAAGTTAAAGAGTGTTTTGGTGAAATTTAGATAGGCAATTGTGAATTTCTAATGAACTATACTCGATGAGTTATTGAATTGTAGGCTTTATGATGTTAGCTGTTTAGTACTTACAATTAGGCGTGGTTGAGATGACATTGCTTCTGAAATAGTATTTTTGATTGTGATGCTGATTTGAAGAACCAAGTTTTTTTATAGTGATTTGTGTTTTTCTTGACATTTGATAGGTTTGCAGTACGTTAACCAAAAATTTTGGGAAGCATGGTTTGGTTAAAGCCAAACCAACTGTGTGGAGTCGTGCAGCGCCAGTGAGAATGGATGATGGAATGGATGAGGGGCAGGCACCAAAGAAGAAGCAGGAGTTGATTGATGATCCCATGCTCTGAATGTGATATGGCAAAGCTAGATAGGCTAAAGAGGAAGGATGAGCGCCAAAGAGAGGTTAGATTTCTTTGTAAAATATGATTGAGCTATCATATCCTATATTCCTACTGCTTAGATATGGTGTATGTTATTAGTGAACCATATAATTCGGGAATGCTGAGTGTGGATGTAGTTGGATTAAGGTTATGTCTGCGCTAGGTTGTTATGCAATTCATTTGGCCTGCAGTAAGTATATTAGTGTTTACAAGAACTCATGTCTTCTGTTACTTATATGCAGGCATTGGACCAGTTGGGACATGTGGATGAAATTGTAAATGACCTTAGTATGTGCTGATATGTTATTGTGGTCTATAAACAACATTTTAATTAGACTTTCTTATAGTTTCTCTTTCCAGCTTTACTTTACTAATCGCTATGGCATTTTCATATAGTTTCTCTTTCTTATATGTTTGGGAGTTATTTGGTGTTGTTACGGTTTTCTGTTAGTTAATGGTTTATTGTTTTGAAAATCAACAGGGTCTTGAGGCTTCAAGCAGGACACAAATACTGTTTGTTGGGCAAGCTTTCATCAGAGGTTGGATGGAACCACTATGACACTATCAGGGTGAGAATTGGCTAAATTCCTTGCTTGCTTCTACTGTAGTCTTAAGTATATCTAGTTTAGGTTGATTACTTCTTGAAATTTGTACGGTCGTTGATATTACTTCAGAGTAATTGGTTATTTTTTTTATTGAGTCATATTGTTCAACTCGTTTGACAGCGCATGTACCTGGTTAGCACAATCATGTAGTTCTTATGGTATTGTGTGCGTGGTTCTTATTAATTCATCATGATGGGGTTTTGTGGTTGTGTTGATGCTTTGTACATACTCATATTGCTTCAATCTGCATGTATAGTGGTTACTTTTGCTTTCCTACTCTCTTTCTTTTTACCGTAAGTGCTAATGCTTTTTCTATTTTACTTAATGTCCTTTATATATATATATATATATATATATATATATATATATATATATATATATATATATATATATATATCTTCTAGTTGAGAAAACTGGTCTTGATGCTCATTATGTTGGCGATCATGACTTGTGGATAAAATTGAGTGTTTTGTTAAATTGCTGCTCCTATAGCTCATAAAGTTTAGTATTCTTATTCTAAAATCATATCTAGGACTGCATGGTGCATAATATGTGGTGTCTGTCCATCAAATGGAACTTTGCTACTAAATCATGTTCCATTTTACTTCTGATAATACTTGAAAATGTACTTGGATACAATGTTGAGAGTGGTAGAGGTAGTTAAAATGTACGAAATCTCAGTCAGTCTGAATTTGAAGCAGCTCTGATTTCTGGATGTTAATTTAGAAGCTACTGGAGTGGCACTTAGGACATCGGTTTTGCAGTGTGTTGGTTTCACTAGCTGTAACTTTCCTTGCATAGTTATAAGCAAAGATATCTAGATCAAAGAGTTTGTTTGATGAGGCCAAAACATTTTTCATGCACTTTTTTTACTGTCCTGTTCATGTATACGCTTTATATGCATCTGCTTTTTCTAATACAATTCTGATTTTGTGTTTTTCCTACTCCAGCATATGCAGATTGTCTTGAATTTGCCACAAGCTCTTCGGAAAATGCATGAGATTAAATATCACACCTGTGCATGCATTTGGATTTGAACAAAGCCATAGCAAAAATTGGTTGCGGGAAAAGGATAGGTCTCTTGTCTAGTTATAGGCTAAAATCAGTAGATTTTTTTTTATCTCATCATGTATATATTTGTATCAGGAGTGGTGTATCCAATTTGTCCATCATTATAATCTAGACCAGTTTATGCTTGAATAAATTGATAGAAACTTGCATTCATTTACTTCATAGCCGTAAAAAAAGACCAATTAAACTATTAAACATTACATGTCACTGACCATGTCACTAACCAAGTAACTGTCAGTAGCCAAGTCACAAGTTAATAGCCAAGTCACTGTTGATTGTCACTAACTAAGTAACTGACCATGTCACTAACCAAGTAACTGTCAGTAGCCAAGTCACAAGTTAATAGCCAAGTCACTGTTGATTGTCACTAACTAAGTAACTGACCATGTCACTAACCAAGTAACTGTCAGTAGCCAAGTCACAAGTTAATAGCCAAGTCACTGTTAATCACATGTCACTAACTAAGTAACCGACCATGTCACTGACCAAGTAACTGTCAGTAGCCAAGTCACAAGTTAATAGCCAAGTCACTGTTAATCACATGTCACTAACTAAGTAACCGACCATGTCACTGACCAAGTAACTGTCAGTAGCCAAGTCACAAGTTAATAGCCAAGTCACTGTTAATCACATGTCACTAACTAAGTAACCGACCATGTCACTGACCATGCAAGTAACTGTCAGTAGCCAAGTCACAAGTTAATAGCCAAGTCACTGTTAATCACATGTCACTAACTAAGTAACCGACCATGTCACTAACCAAGTAACTGTCAGTAGCCAAGTCACAAGTTAATAGCCAAGTCACTGTTAATCACATGTCACTAACTAAGTAACCGACCATGTCACTGACCAAGTAACTGTCAGTAGCCAAGTCACAAGTTAATAGTCAAGTCACTGTTAATCACATGTCACTAACTAAGTAACGGACCATGTCACTGACCAAGTAACTGTCAGTAGCCAAGTCACAAGTTAATAGCCAAGTCACTGTTAATCACATGTCACTAACTAAGTAACTGACCATGTCACTAACCAAGTAACTGTCAGTAGCCAAGTCACAAGTTAATAGCCAAGTCACTGTTAATCACATGTCACTAACTAAGCAACTGACCATGTCACTGACCAAGTAACTGTCAGTAGCCAAGTCACAAGTTAATAGCCAAGTCACTGTTAATCACATGTCACTAACTAAGTAACTGACCATGTCACTTGTCCAGGGATTGACAGTGACTTGAGGTTAAATGACTTCACTGGCCAATCACATTCAAAAGTCCAAAAATAACAGAAGAAAATCTTCATTTTAACTACATGCAAAGCTTGCCAATCAGGATAGATGCTTTCAAAAGAAATTAAGGTAAATGAAAACTCATGTTGTACGAGGTTGGCCAAAGAGCATACATATAGATTTAAATGAATATCCAAGCTAACCGTCTACTTATATAGATATATAAGTATACAGGCTATTGGGTGCTAGCAAGGTAACCAAAAAACAAAAAAAAAACTGAGAGGCGTAAACAGACGGCATTGGCAGTTGGCCAATAAGAGAATAGTCTTGATTTTGTTGAAGCCGCAACTTCTTTCTTCGAGGCAAGTAGGGAGGGAGATCAATAGTTGGTATGCTCGATACCAATTCGACCAAACATGGACATAGCTTTCAAAAGGAAAGCTGAGCTTCGATATCAGAGTACCATAGTCCCCAACCAAAATAAGAAAAACCTGTAAAGGAAGCCAAAGTCAATTCAACACTACTAAAGACAAAACAGCGATATAATTAAGTTTCGTAGAGTAAAATCAGTAAATAGCTAAACTCACATTGCGGTCATGCCATCATAGCTCCTATTGGGTATCATGAAGCATTGCCGGTAAGAGCCACATAATTAACACTTCATAAAGATAATTTGACACACACACACACAAATATGAAGTAGACGATAGTGACGACAATTCCAAGCAATAAATGAAATTGAAATCAAATTTGTATATGCACATAAGGTGAAGCTTCTCTAAGATTGGTGTGCATATATTAAAAAAATGATAACAGTAACCTATATAAGTGAACCTACCAAATGTAAAATGGAAGGAATCATTCACAATACACAAATAGATCATAAGCCTCCAAAACATTGGTCCTTACCAATTATAGAAGCACAATGCATATCTGTATAGGTTCATCGCCAGTAAGTAGTTCCCATATAACAATCCTAAACAAGTAAACATCAATCTACAAGATCAAAATAACAACACATGACAACTCAGAAGCTAGTCACCAATTTGAAGAGTCAATAATCATAAAGGCCTGAAACTACATATGTATAAAGGAAATTTGTCTACAACAATTCTTAGAATCAAACCCAATATACTTCAAGTGCACCAATACAGCGCTTGAAAAACACAGCAAGTAGATAACTCCAAATATTTCATCGATGATTAGCCAACAGAGCAAACAGCCATGAACTAAACCATATATATGATAAACCCTGCAGACTAAAGTTTAAGTGCTTCCGTCTATAATCAAACTAGCTAAACCCCACTTTAATTCATCTTAATTTCATTGGAGTACGACAATTCTTATTCTAGACATGAATACCTCACCTAATATCAATTTAAAGCTAATCATCCAACAAGTGAAAATTGCAATGAGTATTAATGAGAATGAGATTGACAAGAAACAATGAAATCTCTAACTCCACCGAAAATGAAAGGAGAGAATCGAGAAGAGTACCTTCTTGAACTTCCTCGCCGACGGTCTGTTTTCCAAAAACTTGAGAAAACTTTCAGTCGAGAGGCGCCATCGCCGGAGCCGCGAGCCCTTCTCCGCCGCCGTTCATTTCTCTCACCACTACTTATATCGCGAAAAAATTTGCCGAATCGTGAAAAGAATGAATCTGAAATCTATCATGCGTCGATATGAAAACCAAAGAGTGAATCTCACGGCGAGATTAAAGAACAATCAAGAGGACAAGCACAGCGATGAGATCGTAAATTTCGACCAGAAAGAGAAGGAACTTGAAGTCGGATGCATCGCTGGAACCAAGCCTCGACGCCATTGTCACCGATTTCGAGCAGATAGCTCCCGAAAACTCAAACCCTAACCTAGCCTCTCCTCAGTCGCCACCGCGATGTCATAAACTCCTAGTTCGATCAAACCTCGACGAATTCAGAAACAGTGACTCAGATAGCGGCGATTGCAATCGCATTATCAAATTGGGAGAGAAATTTAGAGAGAGAGAGACAGGTTCAGATGGGATTAGATAACGGGAGAGAGGGAGAGTTGCCAGTGGCAGTTTTTGTAATTAAATTTAACTCTAGTGGTAGGTTGTAAAGAGGTGACCTGAATTATCATGGAAACATTTGTGTTAACTGAATTATAATAAGGCACTTTAAAATGACCTCTTTTATCATTAGCCCATATTTCATTTAATATTATAAATTTTTATATGATGTTAATTAAGCAAAGCAACGAATCTTCTTCAGTATCCATTATGCGTTGGATACCCTATGATAAAGGTATCATTTGAATTTTTATATTAAAAAAAAAAATTATTGAAACCTACCATTAATATTGTTGAATTTTTTTTTAAAAAAAATCCGCTATTATGAAAATTCAAATTAGCAATAGTCTAACATCTCGTTATCAATTGTTTCATGATTACAACCATTATAACACCCCTGCAAAGAAGAACCTCAATGAAATATTCATATTTAAAATCAAATCCACTAACATTTAAATTTTACCAGAAGTACATAAATAGTTTTGTTATTTATAAGGTCTACATAATTTGAAATAAATGCCGAATTCAAATCCTAATCTAGTACTAAATTCAAATCCTAACATGACATTGAATTGAAATCTAATAGTCTTGAAACAATGACCACCATCTCCACAAGATTAGCTCCCGTTCTTGTTGCATAATGGCTGATAGAGACATGATTCCTAAACATATGGACCAAGTTAAAGACGAGTTACTGATCAGAAATAGCATATGTACAAAATCATAATATGAACTGTAAAAAAGTTCCAGATCCAATAAATATAGTCAAAATGCAAAGATAAATATATAGTTACTTGATTAATCAATTTGCATATTGGGGCAATCAAATGGCATTGTAGGACGGTAGACATCATCATCTGGTGAAAAAGCAACAGTCGATGGCCTTTGAGACTTGTCACGAGCAAACTGAGACATCGTTTGCATGACATCTTCTTGTGTATCCACTGATATTCCGCATTGTTTAAACATCTCTCCCATTTTTTGGAGTGCCATCTCTACGCATCTTACTTCAAACAATTGTTCCATCCGTTTTGTTTGCTCAGCCATTTTGCTTTGTAGTTCCTCCATCATGTGTGCTTCTCCTCCATCATGTGTGTTTCTCTCTCTTGTGCCTTTTTGGTTTGCTCTTCCAATTGCTCTCGCAACTGTTTCACTTTTCTTGATACTCCTCGCTCTTCAACATGGATTCCAGGGACTTCCCAAGTAACCCCTGCTCCAACACCTCTCACTAATATATATCACTAATACGATATATTGATCAAATTTAATGATGAAGAACAATCTATAAACAAATAAACAAATTGAGAATGTAATACCTTCATTCCCCAATACTCTTCCAGAATTGGTTGCCTTCCTTTCCAGGTCTGTTACCCTTTGCTGTTTTCTTCGAGCTAAAATTGCCACAAAATCCATAACAATACAGATCATAATCAAATTGAATCCAAACCAAATGTTGATAATAAAATGAAATTGAAGTTAAGAAAATTACCTCAGTAAAACTTTGGCCTGCCTCAGAAAAGCTTCTCAGTCTGAACCCAAAATCACACTATTAGTAAGAACTAAAACCTCACTACCATTGATAATGAAATACCCACCTTGGTCATAAGGACCCTCCCTTTGTCCGTCAAGTATTTCTGCGATCATAACTCGAATGGAGCATAAATAGGACCTGATACCGATACAATATTACAAATCTGTAAATCCCCAACCTTTAACAAAACCCAGGTAGGGGTATGAGAAACACGATGACTATCATGCACCATATACCCAGTTGTAAAATGCAAACAAAAACACAGCTTCGTACCTCAATCAATTTGTTGTAGTACTGCGTTCTTCCTCCTTTAACTCCCAAAAGCTCCAGACCTGCTCATCATGTCCAAGGAAGCTGTACACTGTCTCTCTCCGACCGATCTCAAATAGAAGCGAACACGCAGATGGCACCCTTGCTGTCTCTGTGTGGAGCAAACACGCAGAGCTCTATCAAAACCACACGGCAGCACAAGACGCAAACAGGTAGAGGGGGTAATTACGTAAATAGCAGGCCTAAGCTTCTTTTGTTTTTTTTTTTTTTTCTTTTGTTTCTTTCTCTTTAAGCAGTAGATGTATATAATTAGGGCACCACCACATAAAAGAGTACGTTGTGATCAAGCGTTAATAAAAGGAAAGATATTATAACAAATAGATAAAAGTGTCATAGTGTAAATATATTAAAAAACAAAAATTGTTAATATATTGAAAAACAAAAACAGTACCAAAGTTGCAACAAAATAATTACCAGAAAAAAAATTGTTACCAAAAAAAAAAACAACTACTTCAATTTCATTCTATGACATCATTCACTAGAACACCGTCCATGTCTGTTCTTGCTGCTATTCCGTCATCGTTAATCCCTACAATCAAATTTTGGGCATCATAGGGCTCCGGTTCTATGTCTGTGCCCATATCAAATAAATCTCTGGGTTGGGTTCGGATCACTGTGTGCCAATTCGGTTCAGTTGGGTCTTGAACATAGAAAAATTGCACTGATTGTGATGCGAGAATGAGAGTGTCCGGTTTAGGAAGTAGATGATCAAAATTTACCAAAATGAAGCCATACTCATCCATTTTGACGGCTCTATTACGAACTCTATTATCTGCCCAATCACAATCGAATAATAAGACTTTCCGACCATGGTGATAATCTAGCTCAATGATGTCTGTTAGTACACCATAGTAGTCTTTTACACCATCCCTTGGTCTACGATCTCCCGCAGTAGCATAGCTACTCACCCCAGCTTTAACAAACACACCGCAGTTTTGAGTATTTGATTGAGCATCAATAGATTTAACAAAAAAGCGAAACCCATTCATGATGTACTTGTTGAATCGCCTTGCCTTTTTATCTGATCCTATAGCCAAGGCTCGAATGTCTGGGTCGACGAATTCTTTTCGTTGTACTCTTCTCTTAATTTGTATTATTAAAATATGATGCTTCATTTGTATATATGACACAAGTGTTATAAAAAGATATGCTTTATATGGAAAAAAAATCTTACCAATTCCCGAAAATATGTCGAAAATGTATTATTTGCTTGTCTTTCAGCCTCCATCAAAGTTGTGCGTCTATTCTTAGTCCGTTGTGTGTTTGCCACATGGTCGCTAACAATGTCAACAATGATTGGTTAGTGATACATGAATTATGTTTAATCAATGGTAGCACAATAATGAACAATTAATATTAAATAACTTACTCTAGATGTTGCTGAATCTGAGGGCAATTTATCAACACATGTGTATGTGCGCGTTCCCACTCAAGGTCAGTTAGTGTAAACTCGTGTCCTGGTTCTATAGACCGTCCCATCCCGACAAATAATGGTAATCCTTCACGAGGAACAATCCCAGGGTCATCAGCATTACGACCAATTCTTGTTCTTTTTGACTCAACTCCATCTGACAGATACATTGTGCAAAATGATAGACATTCTTCAATTATATAACCCTCTGCGATGCTTGCCTCAGGCCGACTCCTATTGCGTACATACTTTTTTAGATCATGTAAGTATCTGGCTCAAAAGAAAAAAGAAATAAAAAAAAGTCATTTGTTAGCTATGATATCATTCCCTCCTTATAATGAAATTGTTTTTAGCTCATAAACAAACAAAATATATATATTCACAAGCTTTAGTAATTAAAACGAAATAAGTAAGTAAAGTAACTATGAAGTGAATTGAATGGAGCCGGTAGACAATCAAATTGTTTATGTTAATGCTAGTGCCAGTTATTATTGTCTTATCCAGAGACGTGAAGTTTTATGTGCCTACTAGCATGAATAACGACAACATTTAATCACGGGTGTATATATATACATGTCATGCTGTCAATGTAACTATATAACTATAATATAATATATGTAGACAACTAATTTTCTTTCTATATATATATTATATATATATATATATATAAATCAGAAATATAAACCATGCATATACATGTAAGTATTTAACTTTTCAAAAAAACAAAAGGTAGGTATTTTAGAAAAAAAATACATTAGTTGACATACCTTTCAATCAGGTACATCCATCGAAATTGCACAGGTCCTGCAATTGCTGCTTCATCTGCCAAGTGTATTAAAAGATGTACCATGACGTCAAAAAAAGATGGTGGCATTATCATCTCCAATTTGCAAAGTGTTTCAGCAATCCGATTTGACAGATCAATAAAATGGTCCACAGTACCAACTTTGGTACATAATTGTCTGAAAAATGCGCTGAGTTCCAATAGCACCTTGGTTATGTCTGGTTTTAGTGAACGACGGATGGCCACTGGAAGTAGATACTGCATGATTATATGACAATCATGACTTTTAAGGCCAACCAATTTTCTTTCATCAACTCTTACACATCTACGAATGTTCGATGAAAATCCATCAGACACCCGAACCGACTCAAGTACTTTGCACATTAATGTTTTCTCATCATTGGATAAAGTGTATTTTGCTGGGGGCAGCCATGTTCGGTTACCGCGTGCCTCAGGATGGAGCGAACGCTTAACACCCATTAAGACCATGTCAAGGCGTGCCTTTAAGCTATCTTTATTTTTTCCATCAATTCCTAGCAAAGTCCCAATGACACTCTCTGTAACATTCTTCTCAACATGCATGACATCTATATTATGACGCAATACTAAGTCTTTCCAATAAGGTAGTTGAAAAAAAATACTCTGCTTCCTCCACGGTCCTGTGTATTTTGTGTCATCATTATTCTGAACTCGTTTCCTTTTACGACCGAAACTTGTTTCCTTTTACGACCGAAACTTGTTTCCTTTCCCTTTCCGAATTGAAAGCTCAATGTACTTAACGCTCTCAAACAATCTAAACCTGTCATTGGTTTAGGCAGTTTACGATGCTCAGTTGATCCATTGAAGTTATTATACCATGTGCGAAAAATATGATTATCTGGCAGCCACTTTCGATGTCCCATGTAGATTTCTTTCCTACCGTGATGCAACCTAAAAGAATCAGTCTCTTCACCACAAGTTGGGCAAGCCTTAGATCCCTTTGTGCTATACCCAGACAACATGGCATATGCAGGGAAGTCATTTATAGTCCACAATAATGCAGCTCTCATCTGAAAAACCTCTTTTTTAAACGCGTCATATGTAGGAACCCCTTCTGTCCATAGCATTTTCAATTCATCTATCAAAGGCTGTAGATACACATCTATGCCATTTCCGGGACTTTTAGGGCCCCGGATGAGCAACGATAGCATCATGTATGACTTTTTCATGCATAACCAAGGAGGGAGATTGTAGACAGTAACGATAACAGGCCAAGTACTGTGGGACAAGCTCATCATACCGAAAGGGTTGAATCCGTCACTGGCTAGACCCAAACGAACATTTCGACCATCAGAGCCAAAATTATTGTCAATTTTGTCTAATTCTTTCCAAGCAAGAGAATCGGCTGGATGACGTAGAACCCCATCTCGTGGTCTCTTTTCAGAATGCCAAACCATAAATTCAGAGGTGTGGCGAGACATGTACAACCTTTGAAGTCTTGGCCCTAATGCAAAGTAACGCAAAACTTTGGCTGGTACCTTCTTCGTGGGGGAGGTGTTCTCTTTGTACCGACTAGTACCACATATATGACAAACTGTGTTTGAAGCATATTCCTTCCAATATAACATGCAATCATTAGGACACGCATCAATTTTCTGGTATGTCAACCCAAGACTTTTGATGAACTTTTTTGTTAAATAGAAGGAAGCAGGAAGAGTATCCCTTGGGGGCAAATAAGCCTTTAACAATTCAAGCAACTGTGTGAACGATACATCACTCCAACTGTTCAATGCTTTTATTTGATATAGCTTTATCAAAAAATCGAACATTTTTTTTCCTGCACCAGGGTATAATTCAGTGTCAGCTTTTTCTAAAAGCTGGTAAAATCTTTGTGCATCAGGGGTAGGGCCGTTAGGCAATGATGGACCTTCAGTAGGCTCTGATGGTTCTTGTAAATCATCTTCCCCTTCATACATGCCAAATGCATCGTGCAACATATCTTGCACATCAGAATCAGGTTGATGTGACAACGGTCCCGACAAATTAAAATCTGGTTGATATGATGAAGGCCCTGCCATATTATGATCAACTGCAGCTGGTAAATGCTCACCATGCTCGGTCCAGGGGATGTTAACATATTTAGGATCCATGCCATCCACCCTAAGATGCTACTCAACAACAGCAGGCAGTCTATTGTAGCCATTATGACACCTTTTACACGGACACTTGATTGTACCTTCAAAAGAAGCATGCTCTAAGGCATAATTGAGGAATGCATGCAATCCAGCATTATATTCATCAGTGTGCTTATCTAAAAATATCCATTCCTTGTCCATATCGTTGATCAAAGATTTGTTATCAAGCTGCATAGAAAAAAAAAGGAACGAGTATTTAGTTTTTGGTGAAAATAAAAATTGATTTCTAAAGTCATAATTGATACTAAAAAAGGATCGATAAACAAATATTAATAATAATTGGAATAAAAATTAATATCTTTTGATGATCGATGCTATCTCTTTTTCAACTGAAAGTTTGTTTGATTAAATTTTGTTTCCCGAACCGCAATTTATAAACATCAATATCATTGAGTGGTTTGCATTGGATGTGCACAACGTGCACAGTTGTTGAATATGGAGGTGCACAGTGCACAATTAGTATTGGATTTGGAAAGTGAATGCATAATTAACATTTTTTTTTACGAGATGCATAATTAACATTGGATATGGAAAAGGGTGCACAATTTGCATTGGATATGGAAACTGAAATTGTAGCTATTGGTTACCATATTGGATACAAAAACAAGGAACGTGGCTAATAAAAACTAAATATGATTATCCGTATGTTAGAGAAAAATTTGGAATCTTATTTGTATTTTGACTCTAACCACTTCAATTAAAACTTTTTTTTTTTTTTTAAAACTCATTCTCAATCTGCACCTAATATATTAGAAATAATTATGTTTGAAATACCACCAATTTTTGCTAAACGTATGACAATTTAATGGATATAGATATGCATAATTTATTTTGCAATTATGCCCATTAATTTATAATACTAAAACTCTAATAACATATTAAATCTAAAAACATAAGAAAATAATGAAACATATATTTTTTTGCAATACGATTGAATATGGAAGTGCACCAATGCACAATTAGAATTGCATTTGGAAAGTCAATACATAACTAACATTGGATATGGGAAAAGGTGCACAATTAGCATTGGATATGGAAACTGAAATTGTAGCTATTAGTTACCATATTGGATACGAAAACAAGGAACGTGGCTAATAAACATTAAACATTAAATACGATTATCTGTATGTTTGAGAAGAATTTGGGATCTTATTTGTATTTTGATTTTACCCACTTCGATCAATTAAAACTTTTTTTTTTTTGAAAACTTATTCTCAATCTGCACCTAATATATTAGAAATAATAGATATACGGCAATCTAAAACTCATAATTATGCTGGCAAAGTAAATCTGGTTAATAATTATGTTTAAACAACCATCAATTTTTATGAAACGTATGACAATTTAATGGATACAGATATGCATAGTTTATTTTGCAATTATGCCCATTAACTAATTATACAAAAACTCCAATAACATTTTAAATATAAAAACACGAGAAAATAATGACACAGATACTTTTTGAAAAACGGATTGCAAGGAAAGATGATTAATTTGTAAATTTGAATAAATTAAATACAAATAAATAATTAGATATTATTACTTCACACTCTTAACCGTATCTATATCAGATACTTATCCGAATATTTAATATAATATATTAATTTAGTATTTTATTTAGCAATGAATACGGATTTTTGTCTTTAATAAATGTATTAACTTATTTTGTTGATTATATTTTTTATTTTGTCACTGTTATCAGTACCCATAAAACAAATAACACTAAAAATATAAAAGGGTGCATGCCATTTGCTCTACTCAAATGATATGGTTAGAAAAGTGTATCCAAAGGGGGTGGCTACTAGAGATTTTTCTAGTAGTGATGTGTCATGCATGGACCATCAATATTAATTGAAAGGGTGTATCACATTTGAGAATTATATATTTTAGCTAGTTAACAAAGCTCGAACTTCATGTGTCATGCCTGGACCACCAATATTAATTGAAAGGGTGTATCACATTTGAGAATTATATATTTAGCTAGTTAACAAAGCTCCAACTTCATGTGTCATTCATGGACCATTAATATTAATACTTGAAATGGTCTTAATCAGAAAAGATCTTCTATTTAATAGTTTAATTGGATTCCAATTACAAACGAAGGGTCCCTTATTTGATAACTTAAAACTTTAGCAATTGTAAAAAAACGTATTACGTGATTGGTAGTAGTCAGTACGTACCTGCAACCATTTAGAAAATTTGTACATATCCCCAGTGCTTTTATATTGATTAAGTACTACCAGAAGCAGATTATGCAGAAGCACTTATCTGTGAAGAGAATAGATTCATTATTCAGCTAGGTTGTGAAGTTGTAATAATTATACCTTAGAACATAAATAAATAAATTTAGCCACAAAGATAAAACAAAAATGAGGACCACACATTGAATCATTTAACAAAAGAACAAACGAACAAATATATAGACCAAAGATTAGGTATGAAATAGAGTTGGTTCAAGATATTTTTAGAAAAATATATCCACCCAGGGAGCGTAAAGCTAATTAAGGTATATTAATATTTTGAGGACACATATTATTAGTTTGAAGATTCATGTGATAATTAGAAAAAAGTTTTCATTAAGGTAAATAAGATTCTCATTAGAGTAAAATATGTAACTAAAAAAAAATTGTTAAGGTAAATAAGGTCCTGATTGGAGTAAACTAAGTTTTTATTTGAGTAATTAAGTCCTAAAAATAGTTATTGTAATAGGTTCTCATTTGAGTAATTAAGTTCTAAAAGTGATAATTCTATGTATTTCATATGTTAACATATTATAGAATTCATTTACCCAATTGTAATTACCTCCTAGTTAGTTCATACTTCATAACCTTTGGCTTCATTCTACGTCCAATTAAAGTATACTCTCTTTCTTTTCAACTTGTTCAATCACTTTTCATAATAACATCATCAGATCGAGTTGTATAAATAGATGGACAAGTCGAAGATTGAAGAGATCATCCAAAACGCACTCAAACAAGGTAGCTTTTCTATCTTCCTCTCTAAACCCAACCAAATATAACAACATGGGATCAGAAACACCTCTCAAACTTCCCACCATAGATTTCTCCATGCAAAACCTCAAGCCAGGCACCACCGAGTGGGACTCAATTAGAGCTCGAGTCCACTTTGCACTCGAAGAGTATGGTTGCTTCGAGGCTTTGTTTAACAAAGTTCCTTCAGATGTTCGAAAAGGCATATTTGAAGCAACAGAAGAGCTTTTCGACCTCCCTTTACAAACCAAATTGCGAAACGTTTCTCAAAAGCCCTTTCATGGCTATGTCGGGCAATACCCCATGGTGCCCCTATATGAGAGCATGGGTATTGAGGAAGCAACCGTCGATGGACAAGTTCAAAGTTTCACAAACATTTTTTGGCCTCAACAAAACCCAAATTTTAGGTTAGTACATTCTTTCCCCCGACGTCTGTATATAGTGGCAACAACAAATATATCTTCTAGATTATCTTGTCGGTAACTGTTACTCTTAATCATACATGCAATCCATTGATTAATCTATATATATATATATCAAAAAGAAAAATATGAAGAATGCTAGCAACCTTCCTCATCTACCTTTTCTTTTGACCTTTCTCACTTATTAACTGACACATGTCCTTTTATTTCACTCAAAATCATGATATTAATATTGTCAAAGCTGACTTTCATTTCTAGGAGTGGGCATAATTGTAGGAGAATTCGGTTACCGCCCGACCCGAACCGAATCAAACGGGTCGGAAACCGCACCGATGGTAAAACGGCGTCGTTTTGCTTTCACACTGCACCGATCCGATTAAGTCCGGTGCGGGTTCGGTTACGGTCCACGAACCGCCCGGATAAAACCGCCCGGATCGATTATATATTTATATTTATATATAATTTATTTTTTATATTATTCCTCGAGGTCTGATTGGAGAAAAAGTCAAAAACCTAACCTAATGCTCGAGGGCCGCATAACTCGAAATCTCATTTCACATTTCTCTCTCACGCACATCTCTCTCTCACTCTCAGTGACTCAGTCTTAGACCCCAACTCTCTCCGATCTCTCATCCTCACCGCATAACGACTCTCACCGTCGGCCGCCGTTGTCTCTCACCTCTCTCTTCTTCTGTTGTCGGCCGGTCGGCCCGACTCTCATCACCGGTACGATTAGTTCCATATCTCTGTTCTATCTTCTTTTTCTTTTTTGTCCAGTTTAAATCAAGATGATGGGTGTTCATTCTTTTTCTATCTCTGTTCATTCTTTGATGGGTGTTCAAATCATTTAGAATCTTAGATTATCGTTTGATGGGTGTCCAAATTGTGAAATTGGTGTGAGATGGGAATGATCTTTGATGTTTGCGGGCTATAGTTTATCAGAGTTTTGATGATGGAATAGATCTGACTGATCTCAGGGTTTAAACATTGTTTAGTTTATCTTTCAGACTTTCACTGTATTTGCAGTTTGATCTAGTAGTTTGATCTTTGATGTGTGTTCTGGTTGTGAAATACTGAAATTGTAATTGGGTATTTGCAATTTTGCAGATTATGGAAGGCATATCTTCTACTCCGACCTCTACCCCAACTGCAACAGCAGATTCTAGCATCGGGACAACTTTGATCTTTGTTTGGACCGAAACCGCACCGGCCCGCACCGGTAAAACGGTGAAACCGGAAATCCGGTATAAACAATGAAATCTCGGTTGCGGTTTGGAATTTGGAGGTACCGCATTATCCGGTTCGGGTGCGGTTTCAGGCCCAAACCGGCCCGAACCGCACCGAGCCCAGGCCTATTCATTTCTTCCAAATGTGCCTGATTATTGCCATGAATAACTTTACAATTTTTCTTCTTTCTGCTTAAACTCTTTTCTCTCCCATCTCTCTATCTCTCCAACGGCAGAAGAATTCCTCCCTTATTCTCTTGGTTCAACACAAACTCCCAATGCAGATGATAATTTTATTAATTAATAAATCACTATGATTGAAGGAGATTGATGACCTATTATACAAACCCTGATTCAATTTGTTTAAAACCTAGAATTAAACTACATGATTTGAGAACAAGGATTGCTGAGACAACAATGAAGGTTTCTGGGTTTCAATCATTTTTTCTATTTTTTGCATTTTATATTTTCTTCAAAATGGTTTCTAAGATCTGAATTTGTGCTATTGTATTTTACTATGTCGAGAAGGTGGAAAATTTCTTTGATTTGGGCTATATAATTGAACCCAGAAGGTTTATAATTGGTATTTCGTTTGGTATTTCATTATATTCTGGGTAGAATCTTTGTTTGATCTGGGCATTGGAACCTTCTTTTTGTCTTGATGTTGAAAAAAAATATTTATTCTCTGGACTATGCAATTGTTCCTAGAAAGTTGGTATTGAATCAATCAATCAAAGAATAATTGGTATTAAACCAAAAAAGAATTGATACAAAGATAAAAGTAAAGGTGGAAGATGAAGAAGACGATTCTACTGTTCGCATAAAGAGAAAAGAGAGAAGAATAACCATTCTTTTTTTGATCGGGGAAGAAGAAGAATAATTTAAATGGAAATATAAGAAAATGAGAGAGTTACTTGTGCAATAATTAGGGGTATATTCGGAAAATATAATACTCAATTTGTAGAACATTAAATGTTATGGTTTTGAGTGAAATAAGAGGACAAATGTCAGTTAATAAGTGGGAAAGGTAAAAAGAGAAGGTAGATGAGAAATGTTGCTAGCATTTCTCGAAAAATATACTTAATTTCCAGCCGTTGAACGCATGAGACCTAATAGTTGATTATCAAATGCTTATCTTGCAAATATTGGTTTTCATGGCAGCAAAACTGTTCATTCCTTCTCGGAGAAACTATCTGAGCTGGATCAAATTATAAGGAGAATGATTTTGGAGAGCTTGGGACTTGAGAAATACCTGGAGGAACACATAGGGTCAACAAACTACCTTCTTCGAGTCATGAAATATAAGGGGCCTCAAACCAGCGAGACTAAGCTGGGCTTAAACTCCCACACAGATAAGAACATTGTCACCATTCTGCACCAAAACCAAGTTGAAGGACTAGAGGTGCAAACCAAAGATGGGAAATGGATCAATGTTAAACCTTCGCCGGAGTCATTTATCGCCATGATTGGCGATTCTCTCTATGTGAGTTGCTTTATATATTCTTGATTGTGAAAATACTATCACAGTAATTGTCTAAACATAAAGAAATCCACAATCAGTGCTTCATATATGGTCTTGCCAAATGCTTATACATGAGATCAAACCATGTATCATCTGCGTCTTCACTCATTGCCTATTGGTTTGGTTGAATGCACTGATTTCAACAGAAACAGTGTTACAGTGAGTTGCGTGTGACACACATGCTTGGATCCATAAAAGTCAGAACTATACTAATCTATGTATTTAATTGGTTTAACTATGATCAAACTTGTGCTGATTTGATTTTCAGGCATGGACAAATGGTCGACTACATTCTCCACATCATCGAGTGATGATGACCGGAAATGAGGCTAGGTACTCCACTGGATTGTTCTCTATCCCAAAAGCAGGTTACATAATAAAAGCCCCAGAAGAGGTTGTGGATGAAGAGCATCCTCTGCTTTTCAAGCCATTCGATCATGTCGAGTTTCTTGGATTTTACTATTCAGAGGCTGGTCAGAGAGCTCAATCTGCTTTGAAGACTTATTGTGGTGTCCAAAACTAGATAATATAGCAGGCTAGCTTTGTGTGATTTAATTACATTTTCTGTAATTATACTATACGAGGTGCATATATAGCAATATAGTATATATATATGTGTGTATTTGAGAGAGAGAGAGAGAATCAACTGCATGTAATAACATATCAACTTTATCTATTATCTATGTTTGTTTGAACTGAGGGAAAAAAATTCATGGGTGCGATTAATGTTTAAAAGTGCAAAATTGTGGCGTTTTTTTATCAGTGCAAACACCCTCGCTTATATACTTAATGGCAACTGTTCAAGTGGATAGTTTATATAAGGGAGGGATCTTTTACTAAATAGTTTTCAATTTGACTGATATTTTGGGGATATCAC
This sequence comes from Rosa rugosa, assembly GCF_958449725.1. Lineage (NCBI taxonomy): Eukaryota > Viridiplantae > Streptophyta > Magnoliopsida > Rosales > Rosaceae > Rosa > Rosa rugosa. Next base: position 2,772,581 of record NC_084821.1, read on the forward strand.
ATTTAATTGTCTAGCGTTTAATGTTTAACCAAGGATGTTCGTACTTTTGAGAAAGCAATTAACAAAGAAGCCATGTGTATATATATACATAAGGCTTGTCCACAATCAAATCGCTTTTTTTCCTTGCCAACTTAAGAGATTGGTTGTAGGACACATTTATTTATCACAACTTGGTAAATCGACTTTTCAGTTGTTAAATCTTCATGAGGTATATCACTTTAGTGAATATTCCATCAAATTGAAATATTGTTAAGTACCTGAATTAGATCACTTCAATTAATCAACCACGTCTGTCTAACCAGAATAATTTATATTGATAATGGTAAATTACAATAATACCGTAGTGTTTTTCAATTTGATTAAAAATTTACAAAAATGATCTAATCATAAAAACCTAAAGCTAAACAATTGAGATGCCAATGTGAGCCCCTGAAAAATTTATCGAGCTAAGTTGGGATTGTTTAAAGGCTATTTTACGATCTCGGTGATTGAAATGGTGCTCGAAAATATTTTACAAGCTGAAATTTTTCATTTTAGGAGTTTTTTATCAGATCAAACCCCCCACCACATATACCGCTTCTCAAAGCCATGGCTGATCCTCCCCTCCTACCCTCCTACCTCCCCTGGTCCCCGACCCCAAACGCGGATTTCCGCTCCTGCGAGGCCTACCTCGGCAACGGCTTCACCCGCCGGGTCGATCTCCTGAAGCCCACTAAAGATTCCGGCAGCTGGTTCCGGTGCGCATTCAGCGAGACCCTGAGGAGCTCGGCGTGCGAGGGACGGAGGATCCGGATGGTGCCGGAGAGGGTGAAGATGCCCGATTGGCGGCGAGGTTTTGGAGGATGTGATTGGGAGAGGGGAGGAGGAGGAGGAGGAGGAGGAGTTGCCTGAGTTTCGAAACGGTGCGTTCGAAACGGTGCGTTTGGAAGTTTATTGAGGGTTATGTAGCTTCGAGAGTCACCGGCTTACCTAGCCGGCCTCATGTTGTCTTTGGGTATGTATGTTTAATTCTTCGTTTCTGCATATTTGGTTCCTTGTTTAGGATTTTTTGAGATCAAATTCTTTTTTCTATAAACATGCTAGGGTAGAGTCTTCCACTGGTTTTTGTAGTTGAGGTACATTATTCTTTTGGAAAAGTGAAAGTGACCATCTACTTTCTTGGGTATCTGTTTAGAGGAGGACATATATGTATTGCAGTTGATGTCCTTTTACATACGATAGGATGAATATTACCTTTTTTTTTTTCTTTCTCGTTTTTCAATTGATATGATTTCTATACCCCCTGGATCCTTTTGCTACTTTGAGCGTGATGTCAGTCAAACTTACTTCTAAAATCAAAAAAATTACATGGAGATATCATGAACTGATTGAGGAAAACTGACAATATGGTGATCCAACAACATTGACCTGTATCAACCATGATAATCAGGACTGAGATGCCTTAATACTTGTAGTTAGTTGGGATGAATTAAATATTATTGGCCATAATAGGAGGGACTTTGTAGGTGGGCCTTAGAAAAGGTTTTACAAGTGGATTTTACACTCTTTTTAGATTTTGGTTTTACAGTCTTACTAAATATCATTCCAAGAATGGGTTTTCCCCAAAACATAAGCAATTTAGGATGCCTTGTTAAGGATAGGATGACATGTTTTGTTGGTTCTTCTGTTGTATATTATTCTTTTTCCTTCTTCATCTTCCTTGGAAGATCTCTACTTTAGGGTATAAAATGCAGCTATACTTTGTCTATTTTTATTGTTTATAGTTAAAATGGTCTGAATGCTGGTCCAATCTCCTGTTTCTGATCTCTCTTGCATTGGTCATTTTCAGACACAATTGGAAGAAACATGGAAAGCGTTGTTCTCTAGCCTTAGATATGCGAAAAACTTTAGTGGTCCAGTTTGTTTTCGTCATGCTATTATTTCACCTCTTGGATATGAGACTGCATGGTTTAAGGGGCTCACTGAAGATATAAAGTGTGAGGGAGCTTCTGCACCAGAGCTTTGGCAGCACCCTGATGACCAGAAAACTGCACGACTGTCTGAGTTTGGAGAAATGATTAGAGCTGCTTTTGGAATTCCAGTGCATAGGCAGCATATTGAGAAGCAAGCCTCAGGTCTCAATATCCTTTTTGTTCGGCGTGAAGATTATCTACCGCATCCACGTCACGGTGGTAGAGTTGAATCAAGGTTAAGCAATGAACAAGAACTCTTTGATGCCTTAAAGAGCTGGGTGTCGAATCACAAGGAATGCAAATTAAACCTACTGAATGGATTGTTTGCACACATGTCGATGAAAGAACAAGTCCGGGCCATTCAAGATGCTTCTGTTATTATTGGTGCTCATGGTGCAGGTCTCACGCATATAGTATCTGCATTGCCGAAAACCGTGGTTCTGGAGACTATTAGCAGCCAATATAGATGGCTTTAATTGCCAAATGGAAAGTTTTGGAATATCATGCCATTAATCTTGGGGGTTTGTATGCCTCTTCGTCAGTTGTTGTTGACAACCTTAGCTGTATACTGAGGACCCTTGGGTGCTGAAAACCATTTGGTTGGAAGTTACTTTCTGCCGTCAGGTATGGTTTATGTACCACACCATGTCTGTTTCCACAGGAATGCTAACACTATATTACACGGTAGATCAAACTTGTCCTAGTCAATATAGATAAGTTAACGGAACTTCTTAGACTGTGATTGACTTTCCCATAGTTGGTTGAGAATTATAGTTAGGGTGATTGAGCAATGGTATGGGAAGATGTATGCCCTTTGAAAAGCTTATGAGCATTGTGGCAAATTTAGCTGACTTGGATCAGGAAGCGGACAATTATCAGGGCAAATGTATGAACAGTGTACCCTGTGGAAAGTAGAACAGTGTGTGCATGTATGTTAAGTTACCTTGACACCCAAAATCATTGTATTTGTTAGTTCACTTCTTCAGGAACACAACCTAACAGGTTGAGGCCTGGTTTTGCTTGTACACTGATTCTTTCTTACCATCTTCTTGTACAATAGATCAATGCATGTATCCAATTTTTGATCAGAAACCTTTTTATATATAAAATGCTGTTTCCTTTTTCTTTTTATTTTTCTGTTTACTTAAATTGTGGGTATATTACATATGCCTTGAGCAGTTTAATCTCATACCGTTGATTAGCATAGTGGATTGAATGCTATGGTTATCAACGGTGTAAAGTGATTATTGTTCGAGTAAATGATCTCGCCATCATAGCAAAAACTGTGAATCCCTTACATAAATTTTAATATCTGTTTTGATCAAAAAAATTCAATTGATAATCGTTACGAAATATATTTGATAATAAAAAAAATTAAAATTACTCAAAGATAACCACACACTTATCATGAATTAGAAGTCTATGATTCTAATTCAATACAAACTTTTCCAAAATGCAAGTGACAATTTCGAGATGAGATGCATCGATGTACCAACTTAAACAAACTGAAGGCTTCAAATTGGAATTACGAGCTGGAGCTAGCAGATAAGGCGGAATTGGAAACAAACCGTGGTTAATTTACATAACGGGGGGTCGGGGGTCATACAATGCAAACCAAAAGTATCGGTTTGGAAATGAATTAAAAAAACGAAAAAGAAAAAACAAAAGTATGGGCTTGGAATTTTGTTCCCGATTCGATTCGTGGAGAAGCAATATTTAATCAGTTGCAGCAAATTGCAAAATTACAACAGAAAATCAATATCAGTTGTATCTCTTTCCTCTGTTCCTCTTCTTCTTCCGCTGTTCTTTAGCTTAGGGCTTATCTTTTGCACCATGATCAGAATTTCAAGCTGGTTTCAGGGGTCATGTGGGATCGTTCAAGATACACGAAGGCAAAGGACGGTGATTAATCAGGCAATCAAAAAACACAAACTACGAGCATTGAATCATGATCAGTAGAAAACTAATCCTATATGCTGAGTGCAGTTAATCAGTGTACGATATTTCCTTGACAAAAAGAGAGTGAAACTTTCAGAGCTTAACCCACTCATCATCATGACTAGCCGAAGCAACCAAACCCGTTACGGTTGGCACTTGGCACAGCAAACTATGATTACTCAAGATCAAGAAATATAAATATTGATTACTGTAGACATGTTCAATAACAAAGCGCAAGCTATGCACAATATGACAAAGTGTAGAATTTGGCTTCAAAGTACCAGTGTACCATAATACAGCCTGCACCATTTATTAACAAGCAGAGTCTTAATAAGCAAAAGCACCATCAGAAAGAAGAAGCAGTATTAACTAATACGGAGCAGAATTGAATTCTCTCGAGATCTCTTCATCGCAAACTTCATCCTGATCTGCTATCCATAGATTTAAGTCTTCAAATTTCTTGTTGAAGTTTACAATTAATAAAAGATGGCATGATTGTGTTTATTGGAAATTTAGAAGCAATAAACAAGTATCAGATGATAGTGAACAAACCTAATCCTCTGCCACTATCAGCTTCAAGTAGTACTGACTACATTATTTTTCAGTTTCACCTTAGTTTATCCATTGTGTTTTGTTTACTTAGTAGTAGCCGGAAATAGGATGTAATCACAGCATAACTTTTATAAATGAATGCAGAAACTGAATTAGATACTACGTTTTTTTTCTTTGGTTGAAATAGGATTGGAAAGAGTAGAGTTTCCCAACACAATTTATTAAAAGAGAAAAGGATTACAAACAGAAGAAGGGAGGACAACGGCCATGCCCCTAGCCAAAAACAGAAAATCAACAGAGGTACTAATCTCCATCCAAAAAGATGAAGAGGATAAATAAATTACAACTCAAAGAAACTTCCAGTTTGGAAGACCAAGCATGTCACGTCGACGAAGATGTAGAATAAAAGGAGGAGCCTCATCCAATCAGACACTACACATCAGGCCAATGCGGCATTACATAAGTCAAGAACCTTTATTTTCAATATTTATAATTAACAAATCAAGTTCCAATTCCAGCAAATGCGTAAACTTGCATTTGTGAGTCAATGGCTTTTCCTTCTGATGAACAGATGAAGTTGAAAAATTCTGTATGGTCGAAATCTTTAAGAATTTGTGGGTAGTCTTCATCTACTAGCTCCTTTTGTGCTTTGATGACGGAACCCTCTATTGGAAGTGCAGATGCTATTAAGGAATGTCGATCTTTTTCCCCACATATCATCACCCGATGCTTCACAGAATGCATTCTGCCACTACTCCATGCCTGCAGGTCACCATTAGTGATTGTCAAACTTTGTGTGGAACTTTTGAATCATCAATTGTAAGTTGTGTGTGGTCAATTTCCCCATAGAAAGCTTCAGCACTCGAAATTCACAAGCACAATTTAGTAGGCTTATAAACTTACTGAACTTATGTGACTCTACTCAGATGGAATTGTGTCTAAAGTATTTCAGTTATGAATTAGTTAAGTTATTCTGTACCATGAGGAAGTCTCCGACAGCAAAGATGAAAGAGCAAGGAGATATAGGCAACTTGACCCATTGTTCGTCCTTGGTTTGAACTTCAAGACCTGAAACTTGATCATCGAAAAGGATTGTGCTAAAATTCTTGTCAGTGTGAGCCGGGGCAGCCATCGCGTACTCCCCTGAAGGAGGTGCCGTGTACTTCTGTAACCGTAGCAGCGTATTAGACACCATGATCAAATTTGATGATTTTTCCAAACCATAGCTATCAAGAATCATCAAGTGAATCATATCTCTCAGCTCATCCAGCTGCTTCATCATAGAAAGGAAAGTGCTGCAGTTGCAACATATATAACATGAACAAACAAACAAACAAACAAATCACTACATAACCATAAATTAAGGCTGAAATGTAAAATGGCAAGATAAATAAACAAGACCATTCTATCGACCTCAACTAAAAATTGTGAAGTGTAGATAAGTTAAGACAAAAGGCATCTGATAGCTTGTTAGAAAATCAGTAGAATGCTCAAACACATGAGCTAGTTTAGGTAGGAAATAGATCGACCAACAATGTATATCAAGCATATATGTTGAATATAGTCAACTCAACATGAATGAGATTAGTTACCAAAACTGGTCATGAGACCATATTTCTTCTGTGAAGCTTCTAAGGGATTCATAGTTGGATGCTTCCTGAAAGCCAAAGCCTTCATACAAGGGAGCAGTGACACTCGGTCCAAGGTAACCCTGGTAACGGTTTGGGGTAAGGTTGTTCTTCTTTGTCTCAAGTGGAAGGCTGTAAAGTTTCCTTGAAGCTGAAAGGGTTTCGGCTTTTGACTGCGGAGATATCTTATCATACACAATCTCGAAGCAACCATAATTTTCACAAGCCTCTCGAACCTTCTTGCACAGATGGTACCACTCAACAGTTCCTCGGTCCACTTCAAGCGAATTCATTGTGAATTCTATTGCCGGAATTTGGTATTGAGTATCTGAACCCATTTCTCCAACTTATCAAGCACTTCCTTTGTGTTTCCAACGAACTGGTTCTTTCTCTGTACTTTGGTACTGTATTTAGTGATGAATCTTTTGTACCTTGAGGGTTTTATTTATTTATAGTGCAAGGTTCTTGAAGTGAGAATGATATAAAAATATTCCCTATATTGCACCACGGTTGTTGAAGGACAATGATATAAAAATAAGAGATATTTTAATTAGGGTCCAATTTGCTACATTACCAGTAGAGGTGGCAAACAGGCCACTAAGCACGAGCACGGCAGGGGCCGGACACGCTTAAAAGAGGCCCGGCACGGTCCAAGCCCGTTAGTGGCCCGGCACGACCCGAGCACATTAGAATAACGGGCCGGGTTGGGCCTAGGAATATTGGCCCATTGGCCCGGCCCGGCCCGAGCCCGTGATGGGCCCGGCACGGCCTGAACACGACATATTGTGGGCCGGCCCGTTACAAATACAAAATTTCATTTTGTTTTTTAAAATATTTAAAAACCACAATAATGGGATTTGAATATTAGATATATTTTTTAAAATCTCATGACAATTCCACCAATGCTATTTCTTTATATTGTTAAAATCGTGAAATAAAACATTATATCCTTGTTTTGACATAAAGTATTTTTTCTAATCTCATAATAATACAACTATAGAATGAAGGAAAGAATAATATGATACTAAATCTTCATTATATTAATAAACATTAATCTCACAATAATATATTACAAGCAATATATTTTGAGTTATTTTTTTCTTTCTTTCTATCTTGTAGTGGAATATAAAAAATATTAGAAAACTAATCTTAAAAAGCTAAGATTAAGAAAAATATTGTAGAACTTAATTTATTTTAAGTTTCTAAATAGTTAAATAAAATTAATTTTTATTTATTTAAATTAAGATTTTAAAATCGTGCTTTATAGTGGGTAGGCACGAGCACGGCCCATTTATTGACCCGGCACGAGCACGGCCTGACACGATATGGGCTCGGGCCATGGGCCGGACCAGGCTTAATGTTTAAGTAAATGGGTCGGCACGAGCCCGGCACGATAATAAATGGGCCGACCCAAGCACGGCACGAAGCACGACTAGGCCCGCTTAAAATGAGCCGGGCCGTGCCGGCCCGTTTGCCACCTCTAATTACCAACAACTTTTTTCTTTTTAATTGCGGTCCTGCCACTTTTTTCGTTATTCATTTTTCCCCTCAAGACAAATAAAGAAGGGGCCGTGACCACTTACCCAATTTTAACCTAAAAATTGCTCACTTGCTCTACTAAGAGTTTTTTGACCTCATTTACCCAATTTAAACGCAAGTGACATTTTTACCCCCAATCAAATTATTAAACTACAAAATTCTCTCTCTCCTCCTATCAGACTCTCTCTCTCTCTCTCTCTCTCTCTCTCTCTCTCTCTGTCTCTCTCTCTCTCTCTCTCTCTCTCTCTCTCTCTCTCTCTCTCTCTCTCTCTCTCTCTCTCTCTCTCTCACCTCCTCCTCCTCGTTGGAGAGTCGGAGCACAAGAATCCTATCCAGGGCGGTGAAGACTTCGCTGCAGAAGTCGTCGCCCGGCGAGTCGATGACGGTGACGAAACCTTTCCGGCGGATTTTGGGCCAACTCGGATCTGTTTCTCTATTCGAATCTTGGCCGGGTCTTCCTTGGGGAACCCGACGGCGACGAAGACGTAAGGTGGTTGAGGTTGAGGTCGGCGGTGGCGTGGTGGAGGAAGAAGCCGCGGGAGACGAGCTCGTCGGCCCAAAGCTTCAAGATCTGCCGGTCCGATATCGAGTTTCTTCGTCCCCAGTCATTCTGATCTGGTGCCCAGATCTTTTTTTTTTTTATAGTGTGAACTCCAGAATGGTGAAGGAAAAAAAAGTTAACGTGTACAATTGAACATATAAATTGATCAATTGTGTTTTTAGTGTATTCATTTTGGTTCACTTGAGGGCAATAATATGATTATTAGGAGGCAATAATATGCGTATTGGGGGGCAATAATATGATTACTGGGGGGGGGCAATAATATGATCAATTGTGTCTGTAGTGTATTCATTTTGGTTTCGGGAGTTTATACAATTCACTGGACGAAAATAATATGATTATTGGAGGCAATAATATGATTATTAGGAGGCAATAATATGCGTATTGGGGGGCAATAATAACATTACTGGGGGGCAATAATATGATCAATTGTGTCTGTAGTGTATTCATTTTGGTTTTGGAAGTTTATACAATTCACTGGACGGAAATAATATGATTATTGGAGGCAACAATATGATTTTTAGGAGGCAATAATATGAGTATTGGGGGGCAATAATAACATTACTGGGGGGCAATAAATTCAGACACCGGAATCCCGACACCAGTCCGGTAGCCGGATTCTGGATTCCGGTCACCGGAGTTGGCGGCTGACCACTGGTCACCGAAGTCCGGCAAGGTGGATGATGGCTTCTCCCTCTAAGTGAGAAAGAAGGAGAGGGCAAAAAAGTCCCAAAAATAAATAAAAATAATAAAAAAAAGAATTAATTGGGTAAAGGGGAAATAATCCCTTAGAGTGTTTTGGGTAAATGGGGTTAAAAAACTGTTAGTGGAGCAAGTGGGCAAATTTTAAGCTAAAATTGGGTAAATGAGCATTTCCCCAATAAAGAAAACAAATCAAAATCTCATAATTTGGGGAGTTTTTTTTTAAGAATATCATGTCGATATATATTAACTCAGGCCAGAAAGGACCATTACATATCCTCCCTCTACCATCATTGGGTAGATAAAGAGTTTGTGGTATACCACATTGATACATAGATTAGATCCGATCATTTGACGGTACCCATGCTCACTTATTCAAGAAAGCCTATGAACTATGTAACAATGACAAGTAAATAGGCTAGTTCAAAAAACATAAAAACTAAATAGTCTCCTTGCCCTTAACACTAGGGCTCGGAGGTTTCCCAGGACACAGAACACTGAGCCCATCTTCTGCAGTCACCTTCTTGGTCTTGGAGGGGATCTTGTTCTTTGATCCCAAAGGCCTTCCCCGCTTCTTTTTGGTTGGCGGTGTGTTCACTTGTGGAGTTGAACTATCCTTAGAAATTAGGATGCCTTCTGGAGCTTCGACCAAGCCAAGTGATTTAGCAGTGAATTTAGTATGAAACTCATGGATTTTCAGCTTCTTGGGGAGTACAGATTTGCTCTCTGATGCCTCACCAAGTAGAAACTTAATCTTCTTAGGGGAAGAGAAAGGGGAAGCTGGCCTGCTGCGTTTCAATTCTGATTGCATCCCTTCAAATGGAACTAGCGCTAGGGCTTCTTTGCTAGTACCTTCAGCACAAGCCTCAGCAGTTCGAATCTTCAAACCTGTTTGCCGAATAACAACTGGCTTGCGAGGCTTAAGGCCATCAAAAGATCCAAACAGATTACGCGCAACAGGCGGTAGTATTGGGGTTTGTATACCCTGAAATTTAAAAGCACCATTAACGAACCTGTTATTCACAAAGCCCAGGAAAGGGTTTGGTAATGGGAGGCGGTGTTGCTCCTTCTCCCCAGCAGCCTTGTCCGGTGAAACCATCTGACAAACTCCTTTGTCATGATATATGAGATTGCATCTTTTTCATTTACCAATCAAGTTTTCAAAGAAAAACTCGATCTCAGCCACCACGCCAGGAGCAAGCTTTAGGGTTTTTTTTTTTTTTTTTTTTCTGAAAGAATGGTTTGGAGATGTCATGTGTAACATGAACCCTAATTTTGCCAGAAGTGGCAAACAGCTTTTGGTCGATCCCCTGATACGTCCCAGCGATAGAGGCGACATTCATAATCATTGGTAATTCTTCCAGTGCTGGTGGAATATTACTGATTCTCACCCAGAAGAATAGGGTTTCCAGTGGTACCGATTGAGGAGCAAGAAAACCATCATAGGCTTGGATGACCACTGGAGCTTTGTTGAAATACCAAGGCCCCCCTCTGAGTACCTTGTTCCGATCCTTACGACGATCAAAAGAGAAGACATACCGGTTTGGAGTCCGATCCTGAACCTTGAACGATCCATCTAGAACCCAGATGCGTCGAAAGTGACGCTGCAGATCCATGCTACTGCATGGTTTCCTCGTCAATGGACAAGCCAGTAAGAAAGCTTGAGACCCTCCCTTGGTGGTTCCATTCGCCAGGTGGGAGAAGTCCACAACATCTCCCCCAGCCAGAGCAAGGGAGGCAGCGAACGTAGCTGTAACATCATCAATGGTGGTTTTTGTGCCGGATGGGGCGGAGGAAGACGCCATGTGCAAGCGACTAGGGTTTTGGTTTTGGAGTGTGGCAGTAGGCAGCATTAGGGTCTTCATGTTAACTTCTTATAATTTGGGGAGTTTGTCTTTAGTTTAAGTATTTAAATTTTGAATATCAAATTCCTAAAATTTATTCAAGGTAATTATAATAAATAATATGGCAGCTAAAGTCTCAACGGTGGTCGTTCTTGGCTGAAATCTTTACTTTACCCTGTTAACAGTAACTGTTTTAAACTTTTAACTTAAGCTACAGAAAATAGGGTTTATTGTCTGTCTCATCTTGAATTTGCCAAGGCCTTCTAGGGTGTGCCTAAACACTAAACCATAAACCGAAAGAGTTCTCGCGTGAAGCGAAAAGTCTATAGGATCCAATCTCATCACTTGACATGTTACGTTATTGAGTGCCATCACCCCAAGAGCTAAGTGGGGAAGGATGAATAGGGCTAATACAGAGTTGCTCTGCAATTCCAACAATTTCTACAGAAAGATGGAAGATAAAACATCACCATGGGGAGATAATTGTTTAAACATTCTAAAATCGTGTCTAATACATAAGATCGATCTTATCTGAGGTGTATAAGCCAAGGTTATTCACTGCCAGGACATTTATTGTGAAGTGAGGAACAGTGAATAGGCTACTACACATATCATTATGAAATATGAATTTCAAAAGATAAAAAAGAAGAAAATTGATCATTACTGAGAACTAGAAGAAGACTGCACTGCCGTAAGCTCGGACTGGTTTATTTTTTCATTAATCCCCGAATGTGTTCTAATTCCTCCACAACTTCTTTCATGGAAGGTCGTCTCTCAGGATCTGTTTCTAAACATCTTAGTGTAAGCTGTGCTGTCTGTAATGCTTCCTCAGAAGAATGTTGGCCCTTTATCTGCTCATCCATGATGGTTTGCATCTTTGTTTCATCAGAGAGAAATGGCGTAGCCCAGGTAGCGAGAGTAAAATGTTCCCGGCTATAATCATAGGCCTTTAACCCTGCCAGAATAAAGCAGCACAACACCGAAGCTATACACATTGCTCTTCACACGACCTGCAATTTACGGCGAGATATAGCAGCTAATTTTATTAACCCAATAATGACAAAGATGAACTTACATAGCAGCATTGCATCGTTGATACAGATCATCATTTCCTGTCATCATGTATTCTGCATCAATATAACCGATTGTGTCAAACAAGGCTTGTTGTCACAGACTTTGACTCTCCATCAGCTGACGCCAAATTCATTCCAAGGACAAATCTGATCATTTTGTAGTGTAATCCTGCAGAATATAAATACAAAGGTCAGAGAAAAATCATAAAAGGAGGGTTTAATCAATGTCAGGTACGTGATATTGAAATTAGATTATTAATTTTACCTAGAAAGCAAACCTGGTTACTATCAATGTTCCTTTCTTCTCAGAAATCAACAGTATATATAAAACGCTAGACATAGAAAGAAGAGATAGTACAAAACTCATCAAGTAATATATTTGAGGGTTTGAAATTTCTGTGTATGATTTGTATGATGCGCAAAAAAGTTAATCGCCGAGCAGCTCCAACAGCTATTTGGAGTTGTTGTTCCAAGACCGTGGTTCCTCGATAGGTTTACGTTTACCTACATATTAAACAATGGGCATTTTGGAAAAATTAGGGAGGTGTAGATAGCATACTGGTTATTTATAAAAGTAAGTTGGAGGTCTATTAAGCAGGGAAGTCCAAATGCCAATTTTAGAGGTATGAATAGAAGCTCTCAATTTTAAATTTCTCTGTAGAAAAAAACAAAGGAATTCATTATTTAAATGGGAGCTTCTATTCATACCTCCAAAATTGTTATTTGGACCTTTTTTTTTTTTCAAATAATAGTTGACTTTGTCAACTCATGTCAAATTACTAATAAAGACACAAAAGAGGGAAGAAAAAGAAAATTTCTTACCTCTACGTATAGTAGTAATCTTTAATTGGAGAAAACTTTCTCCTCCAATGTGAACCTTAAAATATACATCGGTAAACGTTATCTATGTTGTTGTCAAAATTTTCTAAACTTTGTGGTTGATCACCCATCAATGGAAATAGGTTTCATATGAAAAAAGTGCTTCAACTATGAAACTGATAAAAAATAGAGAAAATTAGATAAAAACCCAAAAAACAAAGCTCCTATTAAGAAAAACTCACCCCTATATTTTCTTTTAATCTACACTCAATTCACATAATTGAACATTCCTTATAGGTTTTAAATCTATAACTAAGATTTTTCACGATTTTTAGTTTGACTTTTTTGCTCTTCTGATTGAATAAATAAAATATTCATCAAATATAGCTGTTGACTATTTTTTGAATTTAAATATTTAGAATTTAATACAATCAATTTAATCCTTTGATTTTTTTTCTTATTTAAAACTATTAATTGCCTTAATTATCCTATATTTCTTCCTTTCCAATGTGATCCATATATTTGCTATTTTTTAATAAATATGTTTGTGTATCATCAGATTCTGTTATATTCCTATTATATAAATATTTCTCTTTCTCGACATGATTGAACATCCTCTCATTAAGGTATGTTATTTTGCTTATCCGTTCTAATAGGTGTAGTTATACAATCATTCCATATTCATTAATTTTCTAAAATGGTCAAGTTAATTTAATTAGCCCATGTAAAATGTACTTGATGTAGATTGATTGCTTTAAGATTTTTTTTTCCGCCCCTACATTTTTCTCCACATATGTGCCTGATTCTATGGGGTGGTCAAGGACCACATAATAGTTGTGTAACTGTAGAGTTTGCTTAATATATAATTATCCCTTAATTTTGGCATATTAAATAATGTGCAAGAGTTTTTGCACTATAATTTAGTAAACTCATTATTATCATTCATTGTTTTACAATTGAAAATGAACTTTACAATATTAAGAAATTTATTCCTAATATCAAGGTAATTTAAATACACATTCTTTTTGAAGGAATAAACCTAAAAATTTATTGAAATAGGGACAATGAGTACAACCGTATAACAATTGAAAATTATTGAAATACACATTCATTATTATCATACAGTATTGTAAATTTGTTTTTACAATTGAAATATAAACTTTACATTTTCGAACCTAATATAAAGAATATTATAACACTTCATCCGTCATCTCGACTAGCACTTTGCAATGTAGTCTTCAAAAATCTCCCAACTACTAGTGCCCTGCATGTTGTGATTCCTTATACAATTGCAAATTACCTTCATAGATCTATTTCAAAGGTAAAACTCTATTAGGATTTACATACATATATCCAAAATATATTATCTAAATTATAGGTATATTAATTGTCAATACTATAGGTTATGGAATAAACAACCTATGATATAGAGTCACACAAATAATTTAAAACTACAAAAACAAACATCTAAATCATAGGTATTACATATTAAAGCAATCTAAGTATCTGGTAATTAGAAACAACGATTCTACTTTGAAGGAATGAAACTAAGTTTTGTACCAGATTCATAAATTGAAATTTCTAATTACTAAACATCCATCCAATTCAAGCTTTACACAAAATCAAGAGGTTAACAAAGATATTATACTAAATAAATCTGATGAATAGGTAATTTGAATTACGAATATGATATATGTACCTATTTGAAAGAAACTCTCTAACCCATAAGAAAATGATGAAATAAACCTCATGAAAGAAACTCTCTAACCCATACGAAAATGATGAAATAAACCTCATGAATAGGTCGTTTGAAATCATCCTTTGAAATCATATGCAACTTTGTGAAAGGTCTCCACCCAAAGAAAAAATGACGAATGAATTCACTAGCTTCTATATATAGGAAGAAACATACCAAAAATTCATCATTATATGATAATAATGAGATTAATGTAAACACCTAAAATTAAGTACTGATAAAAACCTAAAGTGAAGGTAATACCAACAATAACGTCAATCAAACTCCATAATATTTGCTAGATGATTTTGACTATTAATCCTATTTAATAGGTGAATGAGGAATTTGATAGTGGCAGCTTTAGTAATTCTTAACAACATTGAGTTTTAATATTTATCCTATTTAATAGGTTTTTTTATTTTAAATAAACCTAATTAATTGGTTTGGGTGTATATTAAAACACTCTTATAGATGAGTTTATTCTAAAAGGGGTGTGTGAATTTGGGTGTAGAATCAAATTCCCCTAAAAAATAAGGAAACAAAAAATTGTGGAACTGTTAGCAAGAATGATGGTGGAAAGAAAATTTGACAAGGGGAGAAAGAGTCATTGTATTTCATTGATTCAATAAAAAGAAACATAAGCTATCTAACCTCCATAAGATCATAAAACGTTGAAAGTTTTCTGAAAAGAGTTCACACGTACAAGGCTGTAAACGACCTCTATAAAATAACAAATGATAATAAGAGAGAGAGAGAAGCAGCAGGGGGAGAGAGAGACGACTACCAACTAAAGGGGTTGTTTTTTTTTTTTTTTTCAGCTTAATTGTATTAAGGTAAAATAGAATTGTGAAATCTTCAAAAATTGAAGGAGGTCCAACTACTGATTTTTTGAGGTATGAATTGAAAAAAAAAAAAAAACTTTTATTTATTTTATTGGACAATGGGCATTGTGGGAAAATTAAGGAGGTGTAGATAGCAAATTGGTTATTTGTAAAAGTAAGTTTGAGGTCTATTAAGTGAGGAGGTCCAAATACTAATTTTGGAGGTATGAATAGAAGCTCCCTATTTAAATTCCTCACTTCAATTTCCACCAAAAATAGGTGTCATTTACGAATTCCTGCAGTATTCAATTTTTATTTCCAAAACAAGATTTTTTTCTATTTTATCTTTTTATTTTTTTTTAACTTTCTTAATTTATTACACATTTCAAATCCTAAATAGATGCAACCAAACAATATAAATTGCAATTAATGAAATTTTAGATTGATAGAGTTAAAGATTTCATCATTTATAAATTCCTACGGATTTTATAATTTTCTCATCCAAACGCACCGTAAGAGATATTTTAATCAGGGTCCAATTTGCTACATCAATTTTCGTTGTCCAGCTACTTTTTTCTTTTTAAGACAATCATGAATGTATAGTGACAAATTGAAGCCCCAATACATATACACACAAACATACGTTCATATGTATAAGAAATATACCGAGTTAAGCTAGACTGAAAGATTCGATCTGGTAGAAATCAAATTAAGGTGGAAGGAATTTCTATTATCTGGTTTATTATTGTAATATATATTGAGTACTAGTCCCCCCATAACACTTCAGAATATACGTACGATTAGCATGATATTACGTACATATATTAATTTCAAATCATTGTAATAAGAGAAACTTCTCCAGGACCATTTTAGGACCCCGCATGATAGAGAGACATTTACTGCATAATTGGTGGTCCTAAGTCCGTCCTATTGTACTTGGATGATTCACTTTGTTTTGTTGAATACAGTACAATAAATTAGTATTTAAGACAAAATAATAGTACGTTGTTCGCCTGTTATACAATATACTATTGATTGGGGAGGTTGCTTCTATGTCAGTCTTCATAGATGTATATGTATCATTCATGGTCCCATCATATTCATATGTCCTCGGTGGCTTCTAGAGGATATTCACATTACTTTTTCTCTTTCCATGTACTATCTGATATAGTTGTTTATAATATCACTAATCTCATAATTCAAATAGAGTACGCAATGCTATTGTAGATCATCAACAACGAAACCATGCATCATTAGCCCTAATCGACAGAAAATGGGTAATCATATGCAATTTTATATCTCGAAGTCGTACATGAATTGATCATTTATACATTAATTTGACCCTTTTTTCTATAAAATTTGGACCACTTTTTGATTCGTTGATGTCATTCTTGTGCATAACGCAAGTATTATTAATTTTCTTTGAAATTGACACGAAGATTAGAAACTATAAAGGTTGAACAAAAATATTTGAATCAATCTCTCTAAATAATGCTGGACGCTAAGCATATATGGAAAATAAAACAAAAACAATATATTATTACATTTTTGATGCAAAGAGACATATATCTCTGTCGGGATGATCGAACAATACCAATACCATGATCTCGTCTTCTATACTAATCATGCATATGTTATATTAATTATAAAGCTTGAAGTCAAATAAAAATGGAACTAACGAGCTAGTACATTTTACTGTTTATTATACATGATATCATGCATGACGGCATTATCTTTGATAAATCATTTACAAAGTTCTCTTCTGTTCTGGCTGTTTTGCATAAGATTACATGCATAAAGTCACTTGCATATATAAAGTTCTCCAGTGGAAATGCAGCGCCGTCTATAATATTGTGTTACTTTTTCGTTCAACTGGTCGCAAATTTTTGTAACGCCTTCAAGTCCACATTAAAGCGGATCAATTATGAATATGGAATTTGGCATGTCTGTAGTTAGTACAGATTCTGAACTAGGAGTTATCTGTTTCCGAACTTAATAACCTAGGTCCATTAGGGTTTGATCAAGCCGATAATTATGTGCGAGAGAGGTTACTTAATACCATTGGTAGCAAATCACACATCTCGTAGATTTACGTTGCTTCAAATTGGAATCACGAGCTGGAGCTAGCAGATAAGGCGGAATTGGAAACAAACTGTGTCTAATTTACATAACGGTGGTCATACAATGCAAAACTAAAAGTATCGGTTTGGAAATGAATTAAAAAACTGAAAAAGAAAAAACAAAAGTATGGGCTTGGAATTTTGTTCCCGATTCGATTCGTGGAGAAGCCCAGCAATATTTAATCAGTTGCAGCAAATTGTAAAATTACAACAGAAAATCAATATCAGTTGCCTCTCTTTCCTCTGTTCCTCTTCTTCTTCCGCTGTTCTTTAGCTTAGGGCTTATCTTTTGCACCATGATCAGAATAGCTGGTTTCAGCGGTCATGTGGAATCGTTCAAGATCCAGAAAGGCAAAGGACGGTGATTAATCAAGCCATCAAAAAACACAAACTACAAGCATTGAATCATGATCGGTAGAAAACTAATCCTATATGCTGAGTGCAGTTAATCAGTGTACGATATTTACTTGACAAAAAGAGAGTACGGATCATTTCACTTTCAGAGCTTAACCCACTTATCATCATGACTAGCCGAAGCAACCAAACCCGTTACGGTTGGCACAGCAAACTATGATTACTCAAGATCGAGAAATATAAATATTGATTAATGTAGACATGTTCAATAACAAAGCACAAGCTATGCACAATATAACAATATGATGAAGAACAGAATATTGCACTCACATTATCAGCATCCCAGACTCTTGACAGTTTTGTCGAATGAAGATGTTGCAAGACGTGGCATGCTCGGACTGAACCGAGCATGAATGTTCTTCAAGTGTAGCATTTGGCTTCAAACTACCAGTGTACCATAATACAGCCTGCACCGGCCATTTATTAACATGCAGTCTTAATAAGCAAAAGCACCATCAGAAAGAAGAAGCAGTATTAACTAATACGGAGCAGAATTGAATTCTCTCGAGATCTCTTCATCGCAATTTATATCAGATGAAACCCAGCAAACTTCATCCTGATCTGCTATCCATAGATTTAAGTCTTCAAATTTCTTGTTGAAGTTTACAATTAATAAAAGATGGCATGATTGTGTTTATTGGAAATTTAGAAGCAATAAACAAGTATCAGATGAGAGTGAACAAACCTTATCCTCTGGCGCCACTATCAGCTTCAAGTATGTTGGTGACTACTGACTACATTATTTTTCAATTTCACATTAATTTATCCATTGTATTTTGTTTACTTAGTAGTAGCCGGAAATAGGATGTAATCATAGCATAACTTTTACAAATGAATGCAGAAATTGAATCAGATACTACGTTTTTTTCTTTGGTTGAAATAGGAGTGGAAAGAGTAGAGTTTCCCAACACAATTTATTAAAAGAGAAAAGGATTACAAACAGAAGAAGGGAGGACAACAGCCATGCCCCAGCCAAAAACAGAAAATCAACAGAGGTACTAATCTCCATTCAAAAAGATGAAGAGGATAAATAAATTACAACTCAAAGAAATTTCCAGTTCGGAAGACCAAGCATGTCACGTCGACAAAGATGTAAAATAAAAGGAGGAGCCTCATCCAATCAGACACTACATATCAGGCAAATGCGGCATTACTCAAGTCAAGAACCTTTATTTTCAATATTTATAATTAACAAATCAAGTTCCAATTCCAGCAAATGCGTAAACTTGCATTTGTGAGTCAATGGCTCTTCCTTCTGATGAACAGATGAAGTTGAAAAATTCTGTATAGTCGAAATCTTTAAGAATTTGTGGGTAGTCTTCATCTACTAGCTCCTTTTGTGCTTTGATGATGGAACCCTCTATTGGAAGTGCAGATGATATTAAGGAATGTCGTTCTTTTTCCCCACACATCATCACCCGATGCTTCACAGATTGCATTCTGCAACTGCTCCATGCCTGCAGGTCACCATTAGTGATTGTCAAACTTTGTGTGGAACTTTTGAATCATCTGTTGTAAGTTGTGTGTGGTCAATTTCCCCATAGAAAGCTTCAGCACTCGAAATTCACAAGCACAATTTAGTAGGCTTATAAACTTACTGAACTTATGTGACTCTACTCAGATGGATTTGTGTCTAAAGTATTTCAGTTATGAATTAGTTAAGTTATTCTGTACCATGAGGAAGTCTCCAACAACAAAGATGAAAGAGCAAGGAGATATAGGCAACTTGACCCATTGTTCGTCCTTGGTTTGAACTTCAAGACCTGAAACTTGATCATCGAAAAGGATTGTGCTAAAAGTCTTGTCAGTGTGAGCCGAGGCAGCCATCGCGTACTCCCCTGAAGGAGGTGTCGTGTACTTATGTAACCGTAGCACCGTCTTAGACACCATGATCAAATTTGATGATTTTTCCAAACCATAGCTATCAAGAATCATCAAGTGAATCATATCTTTCAGCTCATCCAGCTGCTTCATCATAGAAAGGACAGTGCTGCAGTTGCAACATATATAACATGAACAAACAAACAAACAAATCACTACATAATTAACCATAAATTAAGGCTGAAACGTAAAATGGCAAGATAACTGAGCAAGACCATTCTATCAACCTCAACTAAAAATTGTAAAGTGTAGATAAGTTAAGGACAAAAGGCATCTGATAGAATGTTAGAAAATCTGTAGAACGCTCAAACACATGAGCTAGTTTAGGTAGGCAATAGATCGACCAACAATGTATATCAAGCATACATGTTGAATATAGTCAACTCAACATGAATGAGATTACTTACCAAAACTGGTCATGAGACCATATTTCTTCTGTGAAGCTTCTAAGGGATTCATAGTTGGATGCTTCCTGAAAGCCAAAGCCTTCATACAAGGGAGCAGTGACACCCGGTCCAACGTAACCCTGGTAACGGTTTGGGGTAAGGTTGTTCTTCTTTGTCTCAAGTGGAAGGCTGTAAAGTTTCCTTGAAGCTGAAAGGGTTTCGGCTTTTGTCTGCGGAGGTATCTTATCATACACAATTTCGAAGCAACCATAATTTTCACAAGCCTCTCGAACCTTCTTGCACAGATGGTACCACTCATCAGTTCCTCGGTCCACTTCAAGCGAATTCATTGTGAATTCTATTGCCGGAATCTGGTATTGAGAATCTGAACCCATTTCTCCAACTTATCAAGCACTTCCTTTGTGTTTCCAACGAACTGGTTCTTTCTCTGTACTTTGGTACTATATTTAGTGATGAATCTTTTGTACCTTGAGGGTTTTATTTATTTATATTGCAAGGTTCTTGAAGTGAGAATGATATAAAATATTCCCTGTATTGCACCACGGTTGTTGAAGGACAATGATATAAAAATAAGAGATATTTTAATCAGGGTCCAATTTGCTACATTAATTTTCATTGTAGTCCAGCTACTTTTTTCTTTTTAATTGCGGTCCAATCACTTTTTTCGTTGTCCATTTTACCCCTCAAGGTAAATAAAGAAAACAAATCAAAATCTCATAATTTGGGGAGTTTGTCTTCAGTTTAAGTATTTAAATTTTGAATATCAAATTCTTAAAATTTATTCAAGGTAATTATAATAAATAATATGGCAACTAAATCTATGTAAACATATCATGTATACCTACATGAAAGGTCAATAAATTCTTAAACAATGTAGTATATCATAGAGTCAAAAAAGAAAAAAAAGACAAACTAAATAGCGTCGTTGAATTGACACAACAATACTTTAGATATATAGTAATAGATTAGTCCATGGTCGAGTTTTAATATTATTCTTACTTAATAGGTAGGGAAAAAGAAACCAACAGTACTCTACCCTTGTAATAGATATGAAAAGTGCAAACTTTTATGCACAAGGTAATGAAAAGAGAGAAATGTAATTTAAACATGGTTCCAAATAAAAAGGTAGAGAAAAAAAAAATCATTGCAGCTTAATTGCCTTTCCCCTTAAGAAATTACCTTTGTACTAGGTATCAAAATTGCAAACATATCTATGCACAAGGTAATGAAAAAAGAGCAACTTAGTTTTAACATTGTTCCTAATCAAAAGGTATAAAAAATAAAATATAAAAAATTAAAAAACAGAACCATAGCAACTTGCCTTTCCCTTAGGATATGAAAAATGCATCTCCTTTTCCAGAACATCTCTCCTTTGTACGATTTATCTTTAGGTGCAAAGGTAGAATATTACCTCTTTAGATGGATCAAAACATTCTTATGAACACCCACTTGAAATATATATTTGATTGTATAATGAAGTCGAACAACATGACAATTCAATAATGGTGTAAAAACAAAGAAGAAAGTGATGAGAATAAAGAAGAAGAAAAGAGAGAAGATATATAATTGGTATGATATGATCATTTTATTTAACTTATAATTTTTTTTAATGACGATGCATCAATTAAAGAGAAAAGAGAGAAGAATAAAGAAGTCGAACAACATGACAATTCAATAATGGTGTAGAAAAATGATGGTAAGATATGATCATTTTATTTAACTTATAATTTTTTTTTAATGACGATGCATCAATTAAGGATTTTGTTATGCTGATGACATATCATAATTGGTATGCTTTTTATGAATATCAAATTAATTGAAAAACAACATTAACTCTCAATTAATTGATCATAAATTATTGATTGTTTTGAGCAATATTGTTATAGGTAAATTCAGTATGTGGAAAAGTAGAAGTTGACTCATCATGCTAATATAGGAAAGTAAGCTGATGTGGATGCTTAGTCACTGGATCGCAATTAACAAAAAATTTCACCAGGATTACATTCGAAATAGGTCATGATTTTTGGACTTAAAACTAATTAACTTCCCTCGTGTATTGTACGGTTGTTGAAGTGACAATGATATAAAATCAAATACCATATCCTTACTTGGCATGTTTACTTACTTGAAATTAAAAATAGTCATAAATCAAAGACAATTAGAATGGGAGAAGAAAAAAATCGGTGTTGATTCCTAAACCCATCTCTCCCCTTCGTAATCAAATTCCTGAGTATTCATGAATCGATTCCTGACAAAGAGGTGGAACCTACACCCATTCCGATTTTTTCTGATCAATGCATGTACCTTCTCCGGGTTTGCCTCTATGCCTCAGTGGCTGATGATATAGCCCATGAATTTTCCTATTTCGACCCCAAATATGCACTTCTGCGGGTTCAAGCGCATATCATTTCGTATGATGATGGAGAAAACTGTTGCCAGGTTAATGACATGATCGTCTACCGTGAGACTCTTGACCAGCATGTCATCAACACAAAGGATCCAACTTTACCCTCTTTTCTCCTTCAAAACTCAGTCAGAACATGGCGAATAGTTGCCGCCCCCATCTCCCACCTTCGTCTATATATAGGGTCCACGAGAGTACAGGGACCGTTGGACATACAAGGACAACAACACCAGATCTCGCCACGTGTCCGACATGTCTGAGCATTACAGAGGTCATGCGCCGTCACCTCGACTCCTTACCACTACGCCATTATTACATGTTATGGAATCTAGTACACCGGACTTCCCGCACACGAAACATGAATGGCAACAGCACACGTGTCGCCAGGGCATAGCAAATACGCTAACGGACACATGAAATAGTACCACTGGTACCCAATAGCGATATAATGACAAAGGCAGGAAATGATCCCTTCACCCCAGCCAATACTCCTCTTAGATGGGGACTTGGGGGACTGGGGGGGTAATGGTCATACGGAAGCCACGTGGCCAGTGACTCGCCTTGAACTTCCTATACTTCTACCAAGGACAAACTCCCCACCCAAGAGAACTCTTGACTGGGGACCTGGGGGACTTGTTGGTATAGATATACCTCCCAAGCACAAGTACCGGAAGCACAAGGCTCATCTAACCATCACAAGGTAACGAAAGAGCTCCCAGTCAAGGATCCTGATACCCCTTTGGGGCGGTATTGGGAGCCCAAATGTCTCACACCGAACGAAATGAAACCAAGCTCCCACAAACCCATTACATGAAGGTCATCCTCAACGACTAAAGGAGGTAACTGTTTACTATCGCTTTCCATTATCATTATCTTATAACGATACTGACTTAGGCATCGGAGCGTTGAAGGTCGGCACACCCGGTCTTCCCTCTCACCTTTGTTTGTCTTACAGATAATTAAGCAAGACCGATACCGATAGTGGCAGGTTGAGACATCCCATGATTTAGCTGGACCGAACACCTCTCGATACAGCTGAAACATCCTTATACAACCGAATTTCACTAAACATGTTGTATTAAACAGTTTCAATCAACACACAACGACAATTTTTTTTTTCGTTGTCTAAAAAGTGTAGTCTAATGCATTTCATTACTTTTGATTAGAATGCTTCTATTATTTTTTATTTTTTTTTAATAAGGACGGTATGGTTACTCTCAAGTCTTCATTAATGAAACTACAGAATACATGGGAAGACATGGTGCCTAAATTCCAGATTACAATAAACATCATGAAAACTTCTTGAAATAATAACAGGAGTCTTAACTAAAACAACATACTTAAACAAGCATTGGGTGCTCTACTAGCTACTCCATTCACTTTACAATTGTGGTGACGTACTGAAAAGATAATTATATTACGAATAAACATCATTACAAATAGTACAGGTTTCCCACTATATGTTGCCACAAGAATATAAATTTGCACCATGCCAAAAAGTTAATCAGATGACACAGATTAGACGATAGAAGCCTAATTTTCTGTTGTCCCATTTTATTAGACGACAGAAAAATCTAATTATGTTGTCTGAATATGTGAGACCCTGAAAAACTAAAGAATTCTATTTGGTACTTGGGAAATTTGCAGACCATTACCCCCCCCCCCCCCCCCCAGTCCCAGTTGGTAGAGGTTTTTGGTGTTAACGATTTTTCTTTTTTTAGAGATTGAAATCGTTAAGTAACACGACATTTCTCTGGACCATTAGGTTGGTCAAACTAAATCAAAAGGAAGGAAACATGATCATCAGTTCAGACACGCGTCCTTCACCCGTGAAAACCCAATCTTTCTTTAGAACCTTCTCTTTTGTTTTCTACTCTGATCAAACGTTTTCATCCCTGGTGAAACTCCATTTCTGTAGCAAAAGTGACTCAGAACAGAGCCAAATCTTCTGCTGGTTCATTAATTCTGAATTGAGAGAAAGTTACAAGGTGAAAGTCTCTTCTGGACAATCCAGTCAGCCAACTTCGACGACTGAAAACTGCCACTTCTGCTGTTCACATCACCATGACTTCTATATGAAAGTTGTTCAAAATTGCGTCTTCTATACTGTGCTCGAAAATCATGATAATCCAACGATTAATTCATTCTCACTCTATACTGTGCTCGAAAATCATGATAATCCAACGGTTAATTCATTCTCAATCAAGGTGAGACCGCTTACAGTTCAGTGAAAATCATGTTCTAAGATACCACTGATATTTGATTCTAATTCGTGTTTGCATGTCCAATCCTCTTTCAAATTCAGTTTCTACTCAGATTGGGTCATCTTTCTCCATCGACTTCGAGTTAATTCCATGAAGTTTACATTTCCATCTTGAGTTCACAAAATTGATTTTACAATTGGTAAGATTTGCCTCAATCTGTTGAATTCCATCTTTCCTAGTTCAATTTTCATATAGAATCTTATATTCATTAAGTCTTGTGATACTTAAACTTACCATTTGCCCCCGTTATGACTCGGTCTTTCCCTTTATCTGATATCAAAACCTTGTTATATTGGCTTATTCATACTCAAAAGTTCATTCATATCAGCACCTGACCTTCTGGACTTTTACTTATCAAATCCATAGGGCTCTTGATTGTGTTTATGCTGAGATTTTAGTTCATAAACCTAGACATGTCAAGAATCCATCACCAACTGGTTTGATGTCAATCGGAGTCGAAATGAATTTTTGACAAATTTTCTAAGTTGATAGAATGTTGCTGGAATTTTTAAGAAAACTGCACAGTTCAGTCTGTCTTCGTCCATCTTTTCCCATACTTTCTGAACTCCATTTTTCTTGAAATTTTAATATGTTGTACCTTAACATGTCAACTTAGGATCTGAAAAGTTTCAAGTTCATTGCTCTTAAAATGAATTTTTACTACTTTTCTAAACTTGAGCTGTGCCAACTCTTATATATCTCTTTATCATGTGTCCTACTTTGATAGTCCTTGATTCTGTTGAATCAATTTCCAATGGTTCAGGACTATTTGGCTTTCCATATGAGAACCTTTAAATTCTAGATATAGATAGTGCTACATATTAGAAGCAGAAATAGAATTTCGACACCGAGTTATGGATTTATAGAAAATGGATCATGGGAATGATAGTTTGCGACCTTTATTATTAGGAATGGGGACATGCAGTGGACTTCGATCACCAAAGGAACAATGATAGAGGTGGTGGCTAGTTCGTCGATATGTTTTCCATTGCCAAGCTATCAAGCTACTTCATATTTGATTCCAGGTAGGGAGGCTTCACCCTAGTTAGTGCTATTTTATTCTCTACATTGTTTTTATGGTTTGAAGTGGTTTTTAAGATTTAACACTTGAGTTAATGAGATGACTTGAGAGTGAGCGGGGCATAGTGACTTCCTTGGGTTTCGATCCCCTAAACCTCTGGAGGGGCTGCACGAACGGGATAGTGTCTGACATCCTTTGAGGTGTGACACTAGATCTAGGTGGTGCGGCGTAAATGGACACTCTCGCTACTCTTCACCTGTTGTTGAAGATTTAAATCTTCGGTGAAGATGTAGTTGGCTAGTATTAGACCGGTCATTAGGTTTGATTTTACCCCGGGTACTCATTTGTTTTCATACGGTTTCACATTGGGAGTTCTTAATTTATTTAATTTTATTATATGTTACTCAACTAGCGCCAATTACTATTTGGTTTTCAAACCTAGCTAGGGCTGATGTTTGACGAAAGCTCACCCCTACTATAGTTGGTCTTGCAGGTACTGTGCACGAGGATTGAGGAGAATTTTGGGACTGAGCTGGGTGCTACATTTTTCTTTAACTATTCAGTATATTTACCTACACATTTTTTTCACCTCTGCTTAATTGTTATTGTTTGATAGAGGTGAGTGTTATCTCGTTTTTGTCGATGTTTGCTGAGCTTTTTAACTTCGTATTCAAATGGTTTGAACCAAACTAGAATTTATTTTCAATGTTGTAAGTTGTTGATTCAGGTTTGTTTCACTTAAGTAGTTATGTTTG
Source organism: Rosa rugosa (assembly GCF_958449725.1). Lineage (NCBI taxonomy): Eukaryota > Viridiplantae > Streptophyta > Magnoliopsida > Rosales > Rosaceae > Rosa > Rosa rugosa. Next base: position 2,799,012 of record NC_084821.1, read on the forward strand.
GAAAACACTCAATTGTTTAGTTATAATGTCATTTTAACAAGTAAGAATAAAGTTTTCAATTTCACCTCGCTTTAAACTCTTCGTTTTCCGCCAACTCTTGCCATTTCATTTCGTTTTCTTTTTAGTTAAATTGCCTTGCGTCTCTTTAGGACATGAGTTAAGCTTGCTTAGCTTATGCTTCTAAAGGTTTGCGGCACTGTAACGTAACCAATTTGGAGAAGTGCAAAATTGGGGCATTACATAATACCCATTAAAACACACGTTTTTTATTTTGAGTAAAAAGGGTGACATTCAGACAACATATTAACGTTTTTTAGCTCAAGATAGAAATATACCTATAATCTGCATTCATCTATAGCCTAAAAGGTAGTCTTATTCAAATAACAGTGATAAAAAAATTCTGTTGTCTGAACATAATGGTTGAAATTTTAAAATTCTCCCCCTCCATGCTCTTTTGACTAAGAGGGATTGATAACATTCATACAACAGATTTAAGGAAATGTGTTGTTTTTTATTTTGAATCAAACCCAAATCGGGTGCCAATATATATATTAATCGAAAGCCATAATATGTCGTTACATATCCTTCCGCATTAGACAAGAAGATAGTGGTAGTACCCACAGTGGTACATACATATAGACCCACTCATTAGACAAATAAATACGTAGACATAACGAGAATCCTCCTTTGGTACTACTCCAGAGGCGCTAGAGAGGTAATAGAGTGCACATAAATGCTTAGCTTCCTAATATAAGGAAATTATTGTAAATAGATAATCTAAAAACATAGGGATGGGCCTAGGGCAAAACACCCTAGCCCAAATTAAAAAGCCCTAGAGGTCCTAGAGAAAAGGCCTAACTCAAGGCCCAGCCAGAAATGGTTGACCCAAGTCCGGACACCATCTCCTTCAGCCATTTGCCTCCTGTACAGGCCGGTGTAGTTCCTCCGCACGACCTCCACCACGAATCCAGAGTCCCGTCGCGGAGCTCCGCCAAGAGACAAAACCAACGCCGCCACGAGCCATCGTCGAAGCAGTGCCCTAACCCGAGCCTCCCACGAGCCCGCTCTGCCGATTCAGCACCGTGCACCGCCGCTGGATCTGGAAGACCTCCATGAGTGCATCGTCCCCGTACAGAAAAACAAACATCCACTCCTAGAGATGTCGCCTGAAACCTTCCGCCAACCAAGCTGCCAATACCTCAAGCCAAAGCCTCTCTCTTGACTTCCCAAGCACTAGCATTCAAGCACCCGTCCGGCATCGACTCGTTAGCGACAAGGCAAACCCTAAACCAACCCCAAGCCGCCACCGGACGAGCAGAAATTCTTCAAACCCTAGACCAAGAGATTCGGGTTTTTTGGAGCTCCAACATTAGGAGTCTCTTTGCTAAGGAAATGTGTTGTTTGAATATAATGGAGTCAATTTATTTATTGGAAAAATTTCAGTTTACCCCCCTGATTTTTGGGCCTAAAATCAGTCTGGTCCTTAAACTTTTTTTTTAATCAGACTGGTCATTGTACTCTCAAACAACATCACCCGAGTCCAAATTCTCAAAATGTGACGTCATACGCTGAGTTGGAGCCGACAAGAGGGCCTACACTTCAGCTTTTTAAACCCTGAAGGAGGGCAGAATGGACATTTCCATTTTAATATAATTTCTAATTTTATTTTTTCTCTACTCTCTCTCTCTCTCCCCCCCCCTTCTCCCCTCTTCTTCTTCTCCTCTATATCGGCAACCACCGCCATAAAAAACCAACAGACACCTCGCAATGGCAAAAGGCCCATCTTTGTCCCAATATGGCCTCTTCTTCTTCCTTCGTCTCATCTCTGAGCCTCTCTCACTCTTCATAACTGAGCTCTCTCAATTTCCACAGTTCCCGATTCTAAGCGAGGAGCCAAATAGAGATCTGGAATTGTCTGTGGCGCCTAGGTTTCATGGTGGCGACGGCGATTAGGAAGACCAAGCTGCACTCTGGCTGGCTCGGCGCCACGGACAGGGATGTCACCGTCACCGGTGTCCAGCTCACCAGCTCTCCTGGGGTTGAGGCCGTCGTCCCGGGAACATAATCTCTCTCTCTCTCTCTACATCTCTTGTTTCCCAACTCTCTGGCCCTAAATCCTTGAGCAGCACCTCTACTTCTATATCCAGTACCATCCAGACCACCCAAACCGCCACCAAATTGAAATTTCTCATCAAACCCACCTTGAATTTCTTCAAGACCAAAAGCTTGAACACCACCAAACCCACCACCAACCTCAGCCCCTCTGCCATTTCCACCACCTCAAAACTAACACCTCCACCATCAAGCCCACCCAGGAGCCTCCAGGAGGCTTTGCTGGACCAGTGATTCACGGCGACATGAAGCCCAACAAGGTGCTGCTAGACTCAGATTTCAATGCCAAGATTGGGGATTTCGGGCCTGCGAGGTTGGAAACAGGGGGCAAGTTGGATCAGGGCGATCAAGTGGTGGAGGTGGAGGAAGAAGATGAGGGAAAGACTAAGAAAAAAAAGATTGAGAAGGGGTTTCGGCGTGGTCGTCGATATAAAGGAGAAGAAGAAGAGGGGGGAGAGAGAGAAAAAAAAAATTAGAAATTATATTAAAATGGAAATGTCCATTCTGCCCTCCTTTAGGGTTTAAAAAGCTGAAGTGTGGGCCCCCTTGTCGGCTCCAACTCAACTTATGACGTCATATTTGAAGAATTTGGACTCGGGTGATGTTGTTTGAGAGTACAATGACCAATCTGATTAAAAAAAACGTTTAAGGACTAATTTTAGGCCCAAAAAACGGTAAACTGAATTTAATCTTTTTTTTGTTTTTGGTCTTTTCTTTTCCCTTTGGAAGCTTTAAGCCCGACACTTTATTCATTTTGTCCAAAATTCTCAACTCTCTGAACTCCACTCTACTGAAAACTCCACCTTCGAAAACACTTTGCTGAAAACTCGAGATCTCCTGCGACGACAAGCCCGCGCGACAGATCTTTTGCATCGCTGTACCGGAACCCTAATCTCGGATTTAGCCGCGGTGGTGCATTTCGATCAAGAAAAAACCCTAGTTTCAATCAACCAGAAAACTCAACCATCGATCAGCTGCTAGAACCGCTCTCACTCACGCTACTTATCGATTTGGGAGTTTTGCGGTTTGGGAATATCGATTTGGTGGTTATCCTGGTCAGAGAACAATGGAGCCATAAATGTTCCTATACGGAAAACCATTCAAGCTTTTCTCGTTTATTTTCATAATCAAGTAAGTAGCCAATTGGATTGCTGTAATATTTCGTCTAAAATGGCTGAAGAGTACTTCGTGTTTAGAACTGTTCTGGGTCTCTCTTTGTTGCAGATAATTTCATGTTGAAGTGTTTATGATAATTATATGTTCAAGGGTTTTCTGTAATCGAATTAAGATTTGGTGGATATGGGTTTTAAGGGAGTACTTAAGGTAATGTCATATTTATGGTTATAGATGCCTCGTTTTGTGATTTGAAGATGCTTCTAGAGAAGTAGTACAGCTAGGCTTGGTTTGAAATTTTATGGTTTTATTATTGGGTTGATTGCAGGTCGATGAATGTGTTCCCAATCCTTCGCCTGTTTCAGATCAGAGCTCTCCAATGAAGGGTCAGTCATATCTATTTTTGAACTTAAATTTTTCATATTTTTCTTTACCAGCACATTGCATGTTGAAGTAGTATAAACTCCTCAATGAAGGTTGAGTGGAACTTGATAAATAGTTATTGACTGCGAAAGAAGTTCAAAACAGTATTGTATATCATGTTTGAACAATTTGTCTTTGAATACTTTATATATAACTGGTTCATGTAGTTTCTGGATTCTTATGCTTTCAATTATTTATCTATGCCTTTGGTCTGCATTTGTTGTTTGTCATGGTAGCCCAAAATTTTGACACGTTCAATTTTCCTCTTTTTGCATGCACTTTAAATTTTACTTCTCTCTTGGTGGCTTGAACATGATAGTGAAGATACTCTGTGATTGAAAGCCTGTCTTTACATGACTCTTGCATATGTCTTACAATAGTCTTTTTTCCTACTTTGAACAAGTATACTCTTAATCATTTATCTTTCATATGTATTTCCAAATTATATACTTACTAATCATTTGATTTTCACTATTCAGGATAGCAGAAGATTTGAGACATCAAATGGTAAAGCTTGTTATACAAAGTCAAGAAAAAGAAAAGGAATGAAGGTAATAATCACACTCTTGAGGTAAAATAAGATATATATTACTTCTCTATGTCTGCTGCAAGTGTATTTATATTTGGTGATTGTAGGATGATGAAGATCCTTCCGAATTTCCATCTATTCCAGAGGAACCCCCTTATGAAAGGTCAGTCACACGGTACTTGTTTAAATAGGTTTACCTTAAAATTTGCACACTTGGTACCTCATGTCATTACAGGTTCATCAAGGTACCTTATACACATTAGCTTATGGCACCAATTATTTGTTTTCTAAATTCTTGCGCATTAATTTTTTTTTCCCTTTCTCTGCAATTGTTCTCTTGCGGAACAATGATTCTGAGAATTGTTCAAAGCATTCCCTTGACTTTTTCTTGCACTTCAAATTGCACTCTTGGTGGTTTTAACTGGATACGGTTTATTTGACATTTGCATGTTTTATGATGGTCTTCAAGTGCTCTTGTCACTATGATGAGTATTGTCTATATGCTTGTAATGATTGATCTTCTATGCAAAGTTCCAGATTCTATCATGTTTCAACAAATTTTGCCTAAAATTCTACATATATTTCTATCATTAATTGTAGGGTCATCAGGGTATCTCGTATCAGCTTGACATAGTGGGCATCATTATGTGGTTTCTGGATTGTTATCTATTTAATTTCCTATATAGGCATTTGTTCTTTTATCATGGTAGGCAATGATTTTGACATTTGAGCAAAGTAGTTCCCTTGAATTTTGGTTGCATATCAATTTTCACTTCTCTCTTGATGATTCTGGATAGTGTTTGCCTGATGCATGCATATGTCCTGTATTTCATTCTCTCATCCACTTTGTACAAGCATTCTCTATTTCTTTTAAGTCATTCATCAACTGTGTGGATTTTAAAATTATATCCATATTAATTATTTAGTTTTACACCATAATTGGGAGACCAGATGATCCTCATAAATCAAAGCTTAGATCATGCAAAGGAAAAGAAGTGAAGGCAAATACTCTTGCTATTAAGGTAAGAATTCTATATCTTTCACATCTTGTTTACTGCTAATTTGCTTATCCAAGTTGTTGGTGGTGGTAGGATGATGAAGATGTGCCCCTTATTATGTCATTATAGGCCGTTAACCCATTAAATAAGAAAGAGTTTCAGGATAAATATATTTACTCAATATGCTTGAGAGTGCAAATGTTCCTGTGCAGAAAGAGCTTATTATCTCTTAATGCTTTCATTGTCATAGATGGCTGTTAGTTTTCTTTGCATGGAGCTGAAGTTCCAGTTTTACCAAAAGTCTTGAAATCAAGTCTTCATTCAGTATTTTCTTTACTGTTGCAATAAAAATTACTATGTTCTCAGAGTCTTCAGTAAGTGTTATAGCACAGTTATGGTTTGACCAAGACTCCCTGCTCTCCCTTGTTGCAGGTGATTTTCCCATAGTGAAAATTCTATGCAAACTTTGAAGGCAAGTGATTGGCATCTTGAAGGAGCTGAGAGCATTTAATATATTCTACAGCCAAGTCACAAGAGAAGAAAAAACAAATGTCCAAGCTCTAGAGTACATTGCAAATTATTTGCTAGTCAGCTTCAATAGTTAGGTCTCATGGAACAATTAATGACTATTTTAGATGTATTATTTGATGGTTGTAATGACATTGGAGTTTCCACAATGAATGGGAACATCAATGAATGACAATAGAAGACTTATGTGTCATCTAAAATACAAGACAACAACAAACTCAAAAAACAATATGTTGTTGGAACAATTGAAAAACAATAGAATAGAAGAAAAAATTTATTGCTCTATATATATTCAGACTACATATTAAATGCAAGTTTAACCGCAAATAAATGTCTTTTGCTATGAGTTAAAATGACAGATAATTGAAATTGAAACTTATTTACAACGACAATAAATTATAGTTGAGACCCAATACTAACAACAAATAATTCTCAATACTGTTATTGAGATGAGAATTAAACCAAATAAGTTAAAGAACTTTGTTGTTGGTCTTCATGTTTGCCCACAGTTTTCTGTCTTCTGAAATCTTGATAACACACACCTGTACTTGTGAGGAATCAATCAGACAACAGAAGACCGAAAACATTTTTGTTGTGTGAATGTAATCAGACAACAGAATTTATACGTTGTCTAATTGCACAAGAGAAGGCAGAGCCTCAGACGACAAAAATTTGTGCAATCAGACGACGCAGATTATCTGTCGTCTGATTGACTTATTGGCATAGTGTCGGCGACACTTAGTTTCACCCTGCCACTAGGTGGCAACGATAATTTGACCATACAAGGAATTCACTACCAACCCAGAGAGACGCTACTGCTAGTAGAAGGTCGCGGCCATTTTCCCGTGCAAGAAACTCGCCGCCTACCTAGAGCAGATAAAGTACACAAGATGCATAAACTGGGACCAACCTCATTGCGTCCTACCAAATATTGGTAGCAACTTATTAACTCAACCACTACCAAGTAAACATAAAAATAATTAAAAACTTTAATATAAAAAAAAAACCCAATGGGCCTACAGAAATACTCCAAGCCCAAGAAACACCAGGCCCACCTTTGGATTAAGGCCGCAAGAGCTCAAACCTTGGACCCAACCCAAAATGAATGTTGCACAGGTAACCCCACTACCATTATAGTACCCCTAAGACCATCTCGCCGCCCTCGCCTTCGAACTCTGACAACCGTCGGTAGAGCACCAACAAATCACCTCTCCGCAAATCCTCGCGAGCCCAGACTGGAGAGCAAACCCAGCACGGGTAACTCCCACCGCCGCTCTCTGCTGCGCGATTCCAAACCAAGCCACACCCAATCTCCACTGGATTTTCAACAAGATCTGAATGTATCTAATCCCATACCAGAAATCTAGATTAGGTTCGCACCTAGCCATACTGCCGCTTACCACCATCTGCCACAAATCCACTACATGTGCAAAGATCATCCCAACCCCAATCTCCAATTGCCTACTTGGGGGCCCATTCTAAGGCCCTGAATGACATTATTGCTCAAAGCTTGTGAGATTAGGGCAGACAAGCCTTCACTGTAGAAAAAATAAATATATAAGAAGATAGAAGGTCACCTTGTCTTATTCCTCGTGTTGGAACAATTGGGTGAAGTTGGTTCTCCTTATACTAAGATAGAGTAACACACAGACATCACACTATTCATAACCAACTGTATCCACCGAGGTGCAAAACCTAGCTTTGTTAAAAATGTCTGAAGAAAGGTCATTCCAATTTGTCATAAGCTTTACTTATATCCAGTTTCAGAGAAAAGAAACCTTTTTCTTACTGCCTAAGCTTGTACATGAAATATGCAGCCTCATTTGCCACAAAGGTGTTGTCAGAGATTAACCTACCTAGTACATAGGCACTCTGCAAGGGAGAAATTATATCCTGTAAATCTGTTGGAGAGGTTCCATCATTCCAAAAGAGGGCAAGGGCCTGAGAATCTTTTTCCTGTGACTCACAGAAACCACCTATAAACCCTAATCTTCTCATGATCGAGTCAAGTAGCTAGGGCTTTCTGTCCTAGGGTTTCAAAGAGAAAGATGACGCTTGGCTTTCTCACATGAACCATATCAATGAGGGCTCATTGTGTTACTATGTCGACAATCCCTCTACAGTGCCATACTAGAACGTTTCCTTGAAGCATTTTAGAGATTGGTGTTGCCGGACAAGGCTTCCATCTTTGATGGCAGTGCAGGGAGTGATGGCGACCTAAGGGTTTCTTATTCGTATTATTCATTTTACTTGTTTTGTGTAGTTTATGAATAAATTTAAGCTACTTTTGTTTATTCAAAAGATGATATAAATTCAAACTAGCTAATTAATACAAAGTGAACTAATGCAATCATATTTTAAGAATGACTCCCCAACATAGCTTTTTAGCTGCTTTGGCTAAAACATACCTTGCTAAAGCTTGTTTTGAGCCATATTAAAAAGCTAAAATAGAGAACCATTAAGAGGATTGCTAGAGACGGATTTTTCTAAACATGCTCTTTAAAATAGTTAAACTTACAGTTAAAATAAAGAATTTGTTGGAGCCATTGTACCCGACTTTGGTTCTCTAATTAATATCTAAATATTTTTGGCTAAAATATATATAAAAGGCTCATTGTAGGGAAAATACATGATCACTCTTGTTGACCAATATATTAATACTGCAACCTAAAGCTACGTGGAAAGTGTTGGACAGCGATAAGGGTGGCTTGTGACTAACTAAATTTTACCATTTATTAGGTATTGAGTTTTAACTCAAAAGATCTCGATACAATTAAGAGTCAGTACCCACTTATAAGTTATATTTTATTTTGTCACTTCTAATGTGAATATCCACTCTCAACAAAGAAAAGAAAGGAAAAAAAAAAACAGCTAAACTCAATTTGCTACCTTGTATATTAGAGTGAATATCAGTTGAGTCCCTACATTTCTAATTTTATCATAAACGGCCCTATGTTTGTCAATTTAATTAGTCTAATACAAACGATGAATTTTAACAGTTAAGTGAACGTGGATTAAGGAGGAGTCCATTCTTTTGACACCGTGGTGATGACCATCAACCTCCCCTTTAAAAATTTTACAGCTGGCCAACTGATCTACCCGTTGTTGTGTAATACGTATGAAAGAAAAGGATAATATTGGGTTTTGATTAGGAAGCAAGAAGCCAAATGACATTTTTGTTATCCTTGGTACTTTTCTTAGTGAAATGTTCTAATATTCAAATAAACAAAGTACATATGTACTGCCATAAAGCGTTCAAATTAATTTAGAGACTTATCGTACGAATTCCTCTCAAATTATAATATATAATTAAGCCCTATATTTTAAGCAGTCATGCATCACATTTGAGAACTATATATTCTAGCGGGCTAGCAAAGCTCGAACTTCATGTGTCATGCATGGACCATCAATATTAATACTTGAAATGGTGAATCACAATTGAGAATTATATACTTTAATTAGCTGGTTAACAGAGCTCCAACTTCATGTGTCATGCATGCATCACCAATATTTATTGAAATGGTGCATCACATTTGAGAATTATATATTTTAGCGGGTTAACAAAGCTCCAACTTCATGTGTCATGCATGGACCATTAATATTAATACTTGAAATGGTCGTAATCAGAAAAGATGTTATATTTAATAGTGTAATTGGATTCCAATTAAAAATGAAGGGTCCCTTATTTGATAACTTAAAACTTTAGCAATTGCACAGGCACGGAACTAAGGGTGTGCTGCAGCACACCCCAACTTTTGGATAAAAATAAAATGATTATATACACCCTAAGTTATAGCACTTCAAACATATATAATATATAAAACTGCAACAACTCTTTGTCTACCCTTTCCCCTCTTTTCTGTCTTTTCTCCCCTGTTATGTCATCCCCCACTTCTCTCCTGACCTTTTCTTCCATTTTCTCCTGTTCTCTGTCTTTTCTCCCCTTTTCTCCTCTTCTCTGTCGTCCCCTCCTCACCTCTCACGCACATCAACGTCGGTCTCTCACCTGGTAGAGGTCACTCTCTCCTTTCCTCAGCACTCTGCGTCTCTGCTCTCATTCCCTCAACTTTATTGAGGTATGAATTTTTTTGATGAAATTAGAATATAATTTAGATTAGAATTTGGGTATTTCTAGATTTTCTAATGTAAGTAATCAAATCTATTGATTCTTAAAAAAGAGATTGAATTTGTATTATTAATTTTGGTTTGGTTAAGTTTGATTAAATTTGACTCTTACATAGTACAAAGTGATTAAGTCCATCTAGTGATGACTCTTCTTGCTCCCTCTAGTTGAATTTGTATTGATATCGAATATTTAATTTTCTATGGTTAGATTTGGGTAACAAAATGCATTTTGTGAATGATATTTTGACAAGTGTTATGCAATTGAGATATTCCATCAAAACGAAGTAGACTATGCCAAATTTTTAAGAATAATTTTTCTTCCCAGCATAAGGTAAATATAGCCCACCTCAAATTTAATTCTTGGTTCCGTGCCTGCAATTGCAGAAAAACATATTACGTGATTGGTAGTAGTCAGTACCTGCTACCATTTAGAAAATTTGTACATATCCCCAATGCTTTTATATTGATTAAGTACTACCAGAAGCAGATTATGCAGAAGCACTTATCTGCGATGAGAATATATAGATTCATTATTCGGCTAGGTTGTGAAGTTGTAATGATTGTACCTTAGAACATAAATAAATAAATTTAGCCACAAAGATAAAACAAAAATGAGGACCACGCATTGAATCATTTGAGAAAAGAACAAACGAACAAACGAACAAACATATAGACCAAATATTAGGTCTGAAATAGAGTTGGCTCGATCAAGATATATTAATATCCACCTAAGGAGCGTAAAGTTATATTAATATTTTTCATACATGCTCTACTTAACTACTTTATGTAATATTTATCACTTTGAGAACTCATGTTACTATTTTGAGGACTTATGTGGTAACTAAAAAAAGTCATGATTAAGATAAATAAGATTCTCATTAGAGTAAAATAGGTAACTAGAAAAAAAAACCTTGTTAAGGTAAATAAGGTCCTCGTTGGAGTAAAGTACGTAGGTTTTCATTTGAGTAATTAAGTCCTAAAAGTAGTGATTGTATATGTTCTCATTTGAGTAATTAAGTTCTAAAAGTGATAATTCTATGTATTTCATATGTTAACATATTGTAGAATTCATTTACCCAATTGTAATTACCTCCTAGTTAGTTCATACTTCATAACCTTTGACTTCATTCTACGTCAAGTATACTCTCTTTCTTTTCAACTTGTTCAATCACTCTTCATAATGACATCGTCAGATCGAGTTGTATAAATAGATGGAGAAGTCGAAGATTGAAGAGATCATCCAAAACGCACTCAAACAAGGTAGCTGTTCTATCTTCCTTACTAAACCCAACCAAATATAACAATGGGATCAGGAGCACCTCTCAAACTTCCCACCATAGATTTCTCCAGGCAAAACCTCAAGCCAGGCACCATCGAGTGGGACTCAGTCAGAGCTCGAGTCCGCTTTGCACTCGAAGAGTATGGTTGCTTTGAGGCTTTGTTTAACAAAGTTCCTTCAGACGTTCGAAAAGGCATATTTGAAGCAACAGAAGAGCTTTTCGACCTCCCTTTACAAACTAAATTGCGAAACGTTTCTCAAAAGCCCTTTCATGGCTATGTCGGGCAATACCCCGTGGTGCCGGTATATGAGAGCATGTGTATTGAGGAAGCAAACGTCTATGGACAAGTTCAAAGTTTCACAAACATTTTTTGGCCTCAACAAAACCCAAATTTTAGGTCAGTACATTCTTTCCCCCGCCTGTATATAGGGGCAACAACTAATATATCTGCTATATTATCTTGTCGGTAAACTCTTACTCTTAATCATACATGCAATAATCCATTGATTAATCCATATACCAAAAAGAAAAATATACTTAATTTCCGGCTGTTGTTCGCATGAGACCTAATAGTTGATTATCAAATGCTTATCTTGCAAATATTGGTTTTCATGGCAGCAAAACTGTTCATTCCTTCTCGGAGAAACTATCTGAGCTGGATCAAATTATAAGGAGAATGATTTTGGAGAGCTTGGGACTTGAGAAATACCTGGAGGAACACATAGGGTCAACAAACTACCTTCTTCAAGTCATGAAATATAAGGGCCCTCAAACCAGCGAGACTAAGCCGTACACCCACACGGATAAGAACATTGTCACCATTCTACACCAAAACCAAGTTGAAGGACTAGAGGTACAAACCAAAGATGGGAAATGGATCAATGTTAAACCTTCGCCGGAGTCATTTATCGCCATGATTGGTGATTCTCTCGATGTGAGTTGCTTTATATATTCTTGATTGTGAAAATACTATCACAGTAATAGTCTAAACGTAAAGAAATCCACAATCAGTGCTTCATATATAGTCTTGCCAAATGCTTATATATGAGATCAAACCATGTATATATCATCTGCGTCTTCACTCATCGCCTATTGGTTTGGGTTAAATGCTCTGATTTTAACAGAAACGGTGAGTTTCGTGTGACGCACATGCTTGGATCCATGAAGTCAGAACTATACTAATTGCTATGTATTTAATTGGTTTAACTATGATAAAACTTGTGCTGATTTGATGTGCAGGCATGGACAAATGGTCGACTGCATTGTCCACATCATCGACACCCGATGACTGGAAATGAGGCTAAGTACTCCACTGCATTGTTCTCTTTCCCAAAAGCAGGTTACATAATAAAAGCCCCAGAGGAGGTTGTGGATGAAGAGCATCCTCTGCTTTTCAAGCCATTCGATAATGTCGAGTTTCTTGGATTTTGCTTTTCAGAGGCTGGTCAGAGAGCTCAATCTGCTTTGAAGACTTATTGTGGTGTCGAAAACTAGATAATATAGCAGGCTAATTTGTGTGATTTAATTACACTTTCTGTACAGTGTAGTGCATATAAAGCAATACAGTATGTATGTGTGTTTGAGAGAGAGAGAGAGAGAATCAACTGCATGTAATAACATATCAACTTTATCTATGTTTGTTTGAACTGGGGGGAAAAAAAATCAACGCAACCGTTTATATGTGCGATTAATGTTTAGAAGTGCAAAATTGTGGCTTTTTTTATAAGTGGAACCACCCTTGCTTATATACTTAATGGCAACTGTTCAATTGGATAGTTTATATAAGCGAGGGATCTTTTACTAAGTAGTTTTCAATTTAACTTATATTTTGGAATATCATATTTAATTGTCTAGCGTTTAACGTTTAACCGAGGGTGTTCGTACTTTTGAGAAAGCCATGTGTATATACATAGGGCTCGTCCACAATCGAATCACTTTTTTTGCTTGTCAACTTAAGGAATTGGTTGTGAGACACATTTATTTATCACAACTTGGCAAATCGACTTTTTAGTTTTGTAAATATTTCATCAAATTGAAATATTGTTAGAGCAACTCCAACAGATTCCCCATATTTTGATTTTTCTCTACTTTAGGGAAAAATAAGCCTTTTGCTCCAACAGATTCCCTATAACTATCCCTATTTTAGGGAAAGTGAGGAAAGAGAAAACCAAATTCCCTATATTTACAGCAAACTCTAAAATTTTAAGGAAGAATATGGAGATTTTAGAGATTGTTGTAAAATAGGGAATCTGTTGGAGTTGGAGAAGAAAAAGAGACTAAAGCTTTAAATTTTGCTTCCATATAATACAGAAATTATAGGGAAGCTGTTGGAGTTGCTCTTAAGGTACTGAAATAGATCACTTCACTTAGGCCCAGTTTGGGATTGATTTTGAAACCTGCTTTTGGTCCCAAAAGCGCTTCTGATAGGATTGAGGGTGTTTGGTAAACTCCAAAATCTGTGCTTCTGGGAGAAGCGCTGCTGCCAACAGCAGGAAATCAAAAGCAGCTCTGAGGAGCTTCTCGTTTCAGCTTTTGCGGAAACCAAATGGAGGATGCGGAGGATTTAATGAAACTTTACAGACTACCAAAATTATCCTTAATGCCCTCTCGAATTTACATCAAATGTCCTAATTTTCTTTGCTTCAGTTCTGGCGTCTTCCCTCTTCTCTCACTGGGTCTGACACTCTGACCCAAATCTCTTCCCTCTTCTTTCACTGGATTTGATCCAAATCTCTTCTCCTAAACAATGTTTGAGTCTTAGATCTATGGTACTTTATTTATCTATTCGAGATATCGTTTATCCCCTTCTCCTTCTCCAATTTTAGTGTTCATATATTTTCCTTCAGTTTCATCGTCTTCAAAAAATTCAGAGAAGAATCTCTCCTCTCTAAGAGGTAATTTTTACATGTTTGGGTTGGGTTCTGGTTATTTATTTGCCTCATGGTTAATATAATATTTGTATTTGATGGACATTCATTATTTCATGTTGGATGTCCGTTGTTGGGTTATGGAGAATCGATGGTAAAGAAATTGATTTCCATAGTGGACATCATCTTCTTGGACTCAGCCGGCTGGTTTGAACCGTTGGATGGATTGACCCACAACTCGGCCTCGTCGAACTCGAAGACTCCGTCAGAGTTGTGAATCGGGTTTTGGGTCGGGAACATGTAGTTGGGTTTGGACTGGAAGCTGGTCATCCTTGACGCCATTGATGGATTGAAGAGAGGAAATGGGTTGGTTTGGCTTGAACTGATTTATAGCTAAGAAGCTAATTTGTGACTTTATTGGCTGAGGTTTTGGCTATGAAAGAAGGTTTACTTTTGGCTCATCGATTCTCCTCTTCTTTGATTTTCGAATCGGATAATCTTCAAATTGGTCAGCTGCAACTTTGTTAGAGAGCATTAGAGAAGTTACAGTTGCTTTTCCGGCATTGGATCAATAGAGATGTTAATCAAGCACAGATCATTTTGCTTGTTTAACTGGCAAGGAGATGTGTTCTCTGGATTGGATTCACAATCCACTATCCTCCTTCCCATTAGTTCAGTTGTTTTGCTGTTCTTCAGCGTGTGACCCTTTTCGTAATTACGCCAATTAAAAATATTTTATTTATAACTTATCAAACACTCAGAATTTACTTTTCATTCTCACAGCACTTCTAAAAAATAGTTTACCAAACACTCAGCTGCTTCCCCTCACAGCAGATTCAGAAGTGTTTTCCCTTACAGCAAAATCAAAAGTGCTTCCCCTCACAGCACAGCAATCCCAAACTAAGCCTTAATCAACCACATATGTTCAACCAGGACCATTTATATGGATAATGATAAATTACAATAATGCCTTAGTGACCGAGTGCAATTGATAGTCTGATACAATCATACAAGTTGTTACAAACTGCAATTGAAGAAGAATTTTATTACCATTAAATGGAAATCAAGGTATCAAAATCAAACCCATTTCTATCTACGGACTACCCAATCGGTATCAAGTTATCATTTATCAAACCCATTTCCATTACCTTAATTAAATGGAAATCAAGTTATCAAACAGTCAAACAAAACTTGCAGCTTGAAGACTTGAAGTGCCGGTCAGCAATTCGGCATTGTCCGCCCCTGTCCAACAATTCAAGTATTCAACATCAAGAATTCAAGATCAAAACATCAGAACCAACAAGATCAAATCGAAAATTCGAAATCGAACCCAAATACCCAATTTACATATCACCAAAAATCAGAATTCAGAAACTCAGATTAAAAAGAAGTCAAGAAGAAGAGAAGAAGAGGAGGAGCCGAGGAGGAGAAGAAGACGGAGAGAGAGATACCTGGAGGCGGAGCTCGGAGACCGGAGACGGGTTTGCTAAATTGCTAGTTGCAGGTTGCTGCACAAGGTGTTCGGGACTCGGGAAACCTCCAAGCTGGGTAGGGCTTGAAAGGCTGGAGGTGGAGCTCGGTGGTGGGGGCTGGGTGGAGCCGGAGACGCCGAAACTCGGGAGAGAAGCAGGTTCGGGACTCGGGAGTTCGGCGGTGGGGCTTGAGATGCTAGAAGTGTTCCAAAATAAAATAATAACCTATATACCTTTTTTTTTTTGTGGACCCAAAAAGCCCGGTGGGGCTTGAGCCCAACCCAGCTTGTGCCTAGATCCGCCCCTGCGTCAAACTCAATAGACAAACTAAAAGCTTTTCGGGTTCAAAACACCTGGGAAAGGGATCCCAACAGCCATTCAATAAACCTTGTGAGTTGTGACAGTGAAGTGTTCAGTTGACATGCATGCTCAGGAAAATGCTTCAGCAAATTCTTTCTGCTGGGTATGTATGCAATGCACATGTAATTTTCAACATTTCCTTCTATGTTATCATGGTAGTTTTCCTATGTTACTTTGAGTTTTGACTCGATGAATTGATTGGTTCCTGGAAGTGTACCCTCTTCTGTTAAGCCTTTTTGAATGGAAGAAAAGAAAAACCGTACTTACTAAACTTTGGTTTGGGTGTTTTATTAGCCCATACCTTGGAGCAAACATGTGGAGTTCCCCAGTCGCTGCCGCATTTAGGGAAAAAGAATGGCATCCGCATTATCAAGCATTTGGATGTTCTAGCTTGAAGCTTCAACAGGATGAGTTTTCTGGTGTTATTTTAAGGGTTACTAAATTCGGATTGCATTTTTGAGATGCTTAATCTATAGCAAGACATGTTTTATGCTTGCAGTGTAACAAATCTTTGAGATGTGCTGATCCCAGAAGTGAAGTGTTGGTATTTCTAAGTGAAACAGTTTAACATGAAATGATGATATCTCGTATTCCCATTGAAGTGTTATCTCTAGCTTGGTGTTTGCTAGTCGTCCATAACTGTTTGCATCAAGCTTTACCTTTAATGGTGGGTATTGACCTGCAGGTGGAAGAATTATTGGTTGGTTTAGCGACTTGGTCCATAATCATTAGTCCATATTCTAACAATTAAATTAAAGTAATGGTTTAAGAAATTGAAAGTTGCTGGGAACATTACATGGTATGTGTTGGTTTGCTAATAGAATTTCAGAGACAAGAAGAGGCAATTGCAATTGCTTAATAATCAATCGATGCACAAAGTTATTATTAGAAAATTTATTTTAGCAGCAATTGCTAAATAGCTTGAAGTGGCAAACTTCATTTCATATAGCAAACCAAACCGAATGGAACCGAATCTGCGATTCAGCAAGGCAAAGTTTATAGTGTAAAGGGAAATGAAAGTTAAAGATATCGGCAGCCATATTACTCATAAGAAATAATATCTACTGGAGTATAAGTGTGAAAGGAGCAAGGACTAGTTGCACTATATTTATTATTTAATTGAAGACGCGATAAGATAAGATCTATGATTGAAAATGTAAACAATGTGCAAGTAGTTGAGGACGCGATAAGATTTGGGGCTTTGTATTCAGAGAGTCGATTTAGATAGTCTCAGGGTCTCACTTCCATTATTCCCCTTGCTGTTGGTTTCGTTTGCCTGTTCTGGACACCTCCAGTTTTTCTTCTGGTTGTTTTCAATGGCCTGGTTCTCTCGAGAAACTGATGCTTCTCTTCCTTCATCAGCTGAACCACTATCAGCAGCTGGTGGGTGGAAATATGACGTGTTCTTGAGCTTCATGGGTCCTGACACTCGAAGGGGTTTTACATCATATTTATACGATGCGCTGCAGAGCAGGGGAATTAAAACATTCATGGACGGTCAAGATCTTCAAGTAAGTGATGCTATTTCTCCATTTCTCCTAGAGGCAATTGAAGAATCGAGGTTCGCAATTGTTATTTTGTCGCAAAATTATGCTTCTTCTACTTGGTGTTTGGAGGAACTTACAAAGATCTGTGAGTGTATGAAAGACGATTACAGAATTCTTCCACTATTTTATTACGTGGAGCCCTCTGATGTTCGGTATCAGAAGAGAAGTTTCGCAGAAGCTTTCTCTGCACATGAAATCTCTGGGCGACATAGATCAGAGAAGGTCCAGCAGTGGAGAGCTGCTTTAAACAAAGTGGCCAATTTATGTGGGTGGACAACAAAGGATTTTGCGTAAGCATCATAGGACTGTCTTTATTAACAAGAGTTATACTTGTGCTTTTAGATTTATTATTAATATTCCTTTGTGATCGTTTGATCCTTAATTCTTCCTTGCAATTCTTCTTTTTAGGGCCGAGAGAGAACTTCTGCAAAATATTGTGGAATTTGTAGGGAGTAAAGTACTCCAAGCACCTATTGAAATCGAGTCTACAATGTGGCTTAAAGGTTTTTTAATGCTGTCCCTCTCTTTTCAATTTTTTTTTTCAACCGTACGTACACTTATATCTTTGTTTGGTGATCTGTTCCTACCACCTCTCTCGTGCGTTCTTTTTTTCTGTTTCCACTGGTTTTTGCTTTGCTTCTTTTTGGTTGGTATGACCTTGTTTTCTCTCCGATGGTTTTCAATAGCCTTGACCTTCTAAGTTCTAATAGCCTCTACATCTCTTCCTGCAGATGAACCGGCTGATCCTCGATGGAAGTATGATGTGTTTCTGAGTTTCAAGGGTGAAGACACTCGCAAGGGTTTTCTATCCCATTTATACCATGAACTGCAGAACACGGGAGTGATTAAAACATTCAAGGATGATTTAGAGCCTGGAGAAGGGGTACATATTTCTCCGACTTTCCTAAAGGCAATTGAAGAATCAAGGTTTGCCATTGTTGTTCTGACGCCAAACTATGCTTCTTCTCCATGGTGTTTGGAGGAACTTACGAACATTTTTCACTGCATGGAAGACCAGCAAAGAATTCTACCAATTTTTTATCATGTGGAACCTTCTGATGTACGATATCAAAAGAAGAGTTTTCAGATAGCTTTCACAAAGCATAAAAAAAGGCAAGACGAGGAGAAAGTGAAGCAATGGAGTAGTGCTTTAAAAAAAGTGGCCAATCTCTCTGGCTGGGATTCAAGGAATTATAAGTAAGCTTGATGTTGAACTATCGTACCAAAAGTTACGCTTGCATTTGGATTTATTAATTGCTTGATGGTTAGTTTACCCTTCTTCCGTGTAGGATTGAAAGACAACTTGTCGAAGACATTGTGGCATTTGTCTACTATAAAGTACAAGCACACCATATCGAATTTGGGTCTGTTGAACATAAGAAGCCTACTGACGTTGAGTCTTTAATACCGATTGAAGATTCTGAAGCAACAACACAAGCCACAGACCAAACTTGTAACCTCTCTCTCTCTGTGTCTCTGTGTTCTCCCCCCCCCCTCCTCTCCTTACAGTTCTGTAGTTCTCTGCTTTGCTTCTTTTTTTCCTTCCTTGCCTGATCTTATGTTTTCTTTTTCGGTGGTTTTCAGTGGCCCCGAGAAGCCAAAGACACTGTTCATTTCTTCCTTCAGCTCCTCGGTGGAAGCATGAAGTGTTTTTGAGCTTCAGGGATGTAGACGCCTGCAAGGGTATTACATCCGAGATATATGATAATTTGCAGAACATCAGAGGAGTTAAAACATTCATGAACAACCAAGAGTTTCAAGTAGGTGACCTTACTTCTCCCAGATTCCTAACTACAATTGAAGAATCAAGGTTTGCGATAGTTGTTTTGTCGCAAAACTATGCTTCCTCTACCTGGTGTTTGGAGGAACTTACAACAATTGTTCAATGCATGAAAGATAATGATAGAGTTCTGCCACTTTTTTATCAAGTGGATCCATCTGCTGTGCGGTATCAGAGAGGGAGTTTTGAAGTTGCTTTCAAAAATCACGAGTCTACGGAAGACACGGCGAAGGTGGAGCAGTGGAGAAATGCTCTAAAAAAGGTGGCCGATCTCCGTGGATGGGAATCCCACGAATATGGGTATGTCTCATCCTCTTCATTAACAAGATTTATATTATATAGTTGTTTAAGGAAAAGAGATTTTGAGAGAGATTGTAGAGAGAATTGTACAACATATTATTGAGAATAGGAGCCCTATATATAGGGATTACAAAGTACATATTCTAATGTTACAAGGAATACTAATCCATCTATGATTAGGAATTCTAGAACCTTCTCTCCTATTACTACTCCTAGTTTGATAAGGCACACTAAGTCGATTTTCCTTCAACACTCCCCCTTGTGCCACTTCAAACTTGGTGGTGACGCTTCATTCGTTGCCTCGTTAAAAACCTTGCCAGGTAATAAAAACCCTGTGGGACAAAAATAACCCTGGTCGAAGGACAAAAAGAGCACAACACGTCCTTCACTCTTCGAGATCGAACATGTAGACATCATAACTCCCCCTGATGTCGATATCTCCCCCTGATTGCTACAATCGTGGGAGTTCGGATAACTATCTCAATCCGATGCTCTTCACATGTTTCTCGAATGTGGATTTAGGTAACGACTTAGTGAATAAGTCTGCTACAGTATCCTCTGATCGGATTTGATTCGATCACTTCAATCTTTAGAAGTGTTTGTTGTTGCTGATTATAAAAGAACTTAGGCGATATGTGCTTGGTGTTGTCGCCCTTGATGAAACCTAACTTCATTTACTCAATACAAGCTGCATTATCCTCATAAATACATGTAGGTTCATCCGTGGTAGACTTCAAACCACAACTTCCTTGAATATGTCTTATTACAGACCTTAGCCATATACATTCTCGTACGGCTTCATGTAGGGCAATAATCTCTGCATGATTTGAGGAAGTAGCAACAAGGGTCTGCTTTGTAGACCTCCAAGATATCGCAGTGCTTCCCATGGTAAAGACATAACCCGTTTGGGAGCGACCTTTGTGAGGGTCAGAGAGGTACCCTGCATCAGCAAAACCCATCAAAACATCATTGTCGTTTTGATGGAGGGGGATAGGGTGAGGCCGGCCACCTTTGATGGTGGTGGCGGCGTTGGCGGCAACATGGCCGGCCACTATGTTATGGTGGACGGCGGCTCCATGCCTAATGGGGTCCGATCCCATTCTTCCGTCATTCCTCTTCTCTCTGTAGGGATAAAATAGGCCCATATCAATCGTACCTTTTAGGTATTGAAAGATTGTCTTTACACCAATCCAATGGCGGCGTGTTGGCGCAGAGCTATGTCGAGCTAACAAGTTCACTGCGAATGAGATGTCTGGTCTTTGTGCATTGAGCTAAGTACAATAATGCGCCTATTGCACTTAAATAGGGCACTTCGGCCTCTAATGGTTCTTCGTCCTCATCCTTTGGACGAAACGGATCTTTTCCTGGCTCAAGACTACGATCATGGGAGTACTCACAGGCTTTGCTTTATATTCATTAAAGCGCCTTAGGATTTTCTGAGTATATGCAGACTGATGGATCAAAATCTCATCACTAAGGTGCTCGAGTTCTAAACCGAGACAAAACCGTGTTTTCCCAAGATCTTTCATCTCAAATTCGGATTTCAATTATTTAGCAGTTTCCTTCAACTCATCTAGAGTTCCAATTAGGTTCATGTCATCGACATAAACTGCTACGATTGCAAATCCGGAACTTGTTCTTTTAATGAACACGCATGGGCATATTTCATTGTTAATATATCCCTTCCCAATCATGTAGTCACTTAGACGGTTATACCACATCCGTCCGGATTGTTTTAATCCATATAGTGAGCGTTTTAATCTTATTGAAAACGCGCTCCGTGGTTTAGAGCCACTTGATTTGGGTAATTGAAGT
This sequence comes from Rosa rugosa, assembly GCF_958449725.1. Taxonomy (NCBI): domain Eukaryota; kingdom Viridiplantae; phylum Streptophyta; class Magnoliopsida; order Rosales; family Rosaceae; genus Rosa; species Rosa rugosa. Next base: position 2,820,261 of record NC_084821.1, read on the forward strand.
CCATCTGGAACCTTCATATATATCTCTGAATCTAGATCCCCATAGAGATATGCTGTAACCACATCCATAAGCTGCATGTCAAGTTTTTCGGAAACTACCAAACTGACAAGGTAGCGGAACGTTATAACGTCCATTACGGGAGAATATGTCTCCTCGTAGTCGATTCCAGGGCGTTGTGAGAAACCTTGCGCCATGAGGCGGGCTTTATATCTAACCACCTCATTTTTCTCATTACGCTTTCTAACAAATACCCATTTATGGCCAACAGGTTTTACATCTGGGGGTGTCTGCGTTATAGGCCCAAATACCTGTCTCTTTGTTAGTGAATCCAATTCAACCTGGATCGCATCTTTCCATTTAGGCTAATCCGCTCTTTGTTGACATTCTTCAACAGAGCGAGGTTCGATATCATCATATTCTATGATTCCTTTTGCAACATGATATGCAAACGCATCATCAATTGCCATAGAATTTCTATCCATCATCTCATGTACACTAGTGTAATTTATGGAGATCTCTCTATTCTCTGGAGTTGGTTCTGACATTGGAGCGTCCCCCAATGATGTCTCTCGGACATAACCATAATCCGGAATATTCTCATGAGATGGATTATTCACATCGATGATTAATGGATTATTTTGTGCCAAACTCGCTTTCTTTCTTGGGCGAGAATCCATTGAACCTATAGGCCTCCCGTGCTTCCTGGCAGGAGCCATGGGCCTAGCCACAACGTCAGCATCACTGTGAGAGGGGACGTTGGCGCCATGCTCAATTTCCCTTGAGATGGCGTCATGTCCTCTGATTTTAGGGACATCAATCCTTGCAGGCACGTTTGCAGCAGGTATGTGTGATCTCGTCACTTTTGCGATATCAGAAAACACATCAGGCATCGATTCTGCTATGTTCTGAAGATCGAGAATTCTCCGCGGTGCGGTTCGGGGATCAAGATGAGACAGAGTGGGGACAGACCACGACAATTCCTGTCGTTCCTGTTGAACATTGATGTTCTTATCTCCCCCTAATGACGGGAAGACTGTCTCATCGAAGTGACAATCCGCAAATCTTGCGGTAAAGAGATCGCCTGTCAAGGGTTCTATATAGCGGACAATAGTTGGAGAGTCATATCTAACATAAACACCTAATCGTCATTGAGGACCCATTTTGGTGCGCTGTGGCGGCGCAATTGGCACATAAACTGCACACCCAAATATGCATAAGTGTGAGACATTATGCTCATACCCAGTCACCATCTGGGACGCAGAAAAGGGTTGAGTGGCAGTAGGCCTTAGATGAATAAGCACAACTGCATGCAATATTGCATAGCCCCAAGCAGAAATAGGGAGATTGGTGCGCATTACCAATGCCCTAGCGACCATTTATAGTCGTTTAATGGCGGCTTCTGCGAGACCATTTTGGGTGTGAACATGAGGAACTGGATGTTCAACTTCAATCCCAATGGACATGCAATAATCATCAAAAGTCTTTGATGTAAACTCCCCAGCATTGTCTAACCTTATAGACTTAATAGGATGATCAGGGTGGTGAGCCCTTAACTTAATAATCTGTGCTAGGAGTTTAGCAAATGCAGCGTTCCTAGTGGACAATAGCATAACATGAGACCAGCGTGTCGATGCATCAACCAACACCATAAAATATCGAAATGGTCCGCATGGTGGTTGAATAAGTCCACAAATATCACCTTGAATTCTTTGCAAGAATGGTATATTTTCTTTAGTGTCCTTTGCATAGGATGGTCTCGATCCTAATTTTGCTAAAGAGCAGGCTTTGCAGAACGAATGATGGGCTTTAGAGACAACCAATGAGGATTTTGGTTTAGCCATGAAGTCACAATTGACTTTAGAAGTAGAAGGAGGAGTCAAACAATGATCCATGGCGTCAATGCCATGTTGTTGCCGTAGGGGGTAGACGGCGCCGGCCCTAAGTGGCCGGTCTTGCACAGTCTTGGCGCCGTGAGGCGCAGGTGCATCTCCTCGAACCAATTTTTGGTTTTTACTTCTCTTCGTTCTGAAGAATGGATGTCCGTGTGAAGTCTTTAATATACGGATCATCATATCACGACCTGGGTGTCCCACACGGTCATGCCAAAGCCTATATGTGTCAGAATCTCATAAATCATATAACATGATTGGATTCAATTACTCGAATAGTGGTTGCATACAACCCACTAGATCGACACATAAGTTTCTCTCATACTCGTTTATGTCCGTAGTCATTAGAGGTGATGCAAAGGAACTCTTGTCCATTCTCACAATGTGTTTCCACATGAAAACCATTGGCTCTTATATCTTTGAAGTAATAAAGTTCGAAAAATATGTCCATGACATGAGATAAAATAAATCGATACTTTATTAATAATAGCCAATGATTACATCAAAGTTTCGTGACCATAATCTAATCCAAAGTAAAATCAAACATTAGACAAATTGTAGTCACTCAATTCGTTCGGTAATTCCAATTAAATATGACCAGGGAAGTAGAGAGAGATGTCGGTGGAGCAAAGCTCTTTTAAGTACCACTAATCTCAATTACTTTCCTAGACATCATACTTAATTGAGTACGCCTAGAGAAAAAGAGATAATCCAATAAGTCATTTTATTGATTAAGGCATAATTGCCATTACATAATTCTTGGAAATTAAAAGACTATTCTAAATAAAAATCTGCGGCATTCTATCTTCATCGCCAGATTTAAAGTCTTTTATAGCTCGATATATTACCATTGATCAGGTACTCCATAAAATACCATGAAGAGGATGCTCTCTTGATTGAGGTGTATTGACACAATACATATGGTCCCTAGAACCAATGGCGTTGGAATAGTGCAATCATGGCCAAAAATGGCGCCATGGTGTCCAACCCTATACCCTCAACGTCATGACTCCTATGGTCATGTTAGGGTTTTCTCAATCAATTTGTTATTTTGTGTTTTTACACAAGCATGCATAAATAATATGGTGCAGAGAGCCTCCGAACAATATTTCATAACTCTTTCAAAGTTATAGTGAAGCAGATATTATTCCATCGTGCTTCTATGTTCGGAAAGTTGTGAATGTTACTAAAACGTTCACTAGGCGCAACCCAAAGGTTGTTAGCGTTATCCTCATTCATGTACTCAAACTGGAGGGCCATCTTCATGTGGCGCTTCATCAGGGTAAATGCCCTGGAATTTTCTATCTCAGTTTGTGAGTCTTGAGCGGTTCCTTTAGAACAGGGCTCTTGGATTGTAGGCAAATAAATATCCCGTGCCCGTAGAATCCAATGGAGTAAAATCGAGCTCGTTCAAGTCTTACATCCTGAAAGGAAAGCAAGAACGTATTAGTTTCGGAGTCAATGCTTCCACGAAAACTAATATAAGATTTCTGAGCCTTAATGCTACCAAGAAATCGATTTCCAAGAATATTTGGATTAGACCGAAACAATGATGTTTAAATGGTCAAAATCTATGCTCACGAACGCTCTTAGTCCGTAGCTTACGAACGCTCTTAGTTCGTTAAATCGATGCTTACGGACGCTCTTAGTCCGAAGTCTTACGAACGCTCTTAGTTCGTTAATTGCTTGAATCCCCACGATTCCGCTTTCTCAATAATCGAACCCACGTTATAAGAAAGGTGAGATGTAGAAGAAGGGAGGTTGCAAGTCCCTGAAGAAAAAGGAGGAAATTAAATTTCAAAAGCGGCAACTTTAACTTAAAACTTACTTGATGAAATTCGGAACAGATTCTCTTCTGAACATCTTGCACTTCGATTGGTGTACCGGTCTCAAAACAACTCCGATAAGGCTGAAATTCGGAGGTCAGATGGAAGAGACAGAGACGAACAACTTTGATGAAGAAAGGATTTTGATCTGAGGTTCCAAACTAGACGTTTCGGGGCTTGCAAGCAGACGGACGTGCACAGGAAAGGAGAAGGATGCAGTTGGTGTGCGTTGGTGATGCAGGGGCAGCAGACGTGCAGTGGTGCTGCAGGGGCAGCAGGGATACGTGCGCAGTGGCGCGTAGGTGCTGCAGGGGCAGGCGCGCAGGTGAGGCTAGCGTGGGCTAGGAGCTGCGGTGATGAAGAAGATTTTTGGGTTTTTGGTTTTTGGTTTGTGGTTAAAGCTTGTGCTGATAACGTGTTTAAGGAAAAGAGATTTTGAGAGAGATTGTAGAGAGAATTGTACAACATATTATTGAGAATAGGAGCCCTATATATAGGGATTACAAAGTACATATTCTAATGTTACAAGGAATACTAATCCATCTATGATTAGGAATTCTAGAACCTTCTCTCCTATTACTACTCCTAGTTTGATAAGGCACACTAAGTCGATTTTCATTCAACAATAGTTAAATTTACTTTTTTATTTGCCTGATTGATCATTATTTGACTCTTGTTCTATGTAGGTCTGACAAAGAACTTGTCGAAGACATTGTGAAACTTGTGTGGGGTAAAGTCCTTCAAGTACGTATTGATAATGAGTCGACCATACGACAACCCAAGGACATGACTTGTAAGTTATACTCTCTCTCTCTCTCTCTCACAGTTTTTTTCCCTTTTACTGTTCCTGAGACTGTTTTCATTTGTGGTTGTTTCTGACGGCCTCGACTCACTCTAAAAGCCTCAAGATCTCTTGCTTCAGCTAAACCCGCTCCTCGATGGAAGTATGATGTTTTTTTGAGTTTCAGGGGTGAAGACGTCCGTGAGAATATTCTTTCCCATTTATACCGTGAATTATCGGACACGAGAGGAGTTAAAACATTTAAGGATGACCAAGACCTTGAGCAAGGGACGGCCATTTCTCCAAATCTTCTAATGGCAATAGAGGAATCTAAGTTTGCAGTTGTCGTTCTATCTGCAAATTATGCTTCTTCTACGTGGTGTTTAGATGAACTTATACATATTTTTAAATGCATGGAAGGCAAGAACACAATTCTGCCTATTTTTTATGATGTGGATCCCTCTCATGTCCAGAAACAAGAGGAGAGTTTTAAAAAAGCTTTCGAGCAGCATGAAAACTCTGGTCAAGATGAACAGAAGATGCAACAATGGAGAGAGGCTTTAAAAAAAGTGGCCACTGTGTCTGGATGGCATTCAAAAAAATATAAGTGAGCATAATGTGTCTATTCACATAATTTATACTTGTATTTATGGTTTAATGTTGCCTTATGGTTATTTAATCCTTGTAGGTCCGAAAGCGAACTTGTTGAACACGTTGGGAAATTTGTGTGGAGTAAAGTGATTCAAGTTGAAGTTGACTCTACAATGTCCACTGGAGATTTTGAAGCATTTAGAGCAACAAGACAAGGCATGGAACAGGTCATGAAGGCGTTAAAAAATGATAAGGTCTATGTGATTGGGGTCTATGGAAAGGGAGGAGTAGGGAAGACAACCATGGTGAAACATGTAACTGCTCAAGCCCAAAAGATTGGGCTGTTTAATCATGTTTTCATGGTTTCCCTATCCCAAAGTCCTGATCTGAGAAAAATTCAAGGCAAATTCGCAGATATTCTGGGGTTGAAATTCCAGGAAGAGACAGATATTGAAAAAGCCACAAGACTAAAGAAGAGGATCATGGGAGGACATAAGATCCTTATAGTCTTGGACAACATTTGGAACAGTATAGATTTGTCTAGCATAGGAATTCCCAGCTCCAGCGAGCTTCAAAGATGCAATGCTAAAGTCCTAATCACCACAAGGAAAATTGAAGTATGTCAGGCCATGGGGTGCCAAGAAAAAATCAATCTCACTATGCTATCAGAGGCAGATTCTTTGACTTTATTCATGAGGCAATCAGGAAAGTCTTTAGAATCAAAAGATTTCTATGATGCAGCAAGGAAGGTAGCTAAACAATGTGCTGGTCTACCAATTGCGCTAAAAGCAGTTGCGAAAGCCCTTGGAGATAAAGTTGACTTGAATCAATGGAAAAAAGCAGCTCGACGACTGAAAAAATCCCGAACTGCCAACCTTGATGATGAGGGAGATGGGTTTAATTGTATAAAGTTGAGCTATGATTACTTGAAAGGGGAGTATGTAAAGTCCTGCTTCTTGCTTTGTTGTCTATTCCCAGACGATGATGATATCCGAATAGCAGACTTGATGGAGTATGGGTACGGTATTGGATTGTTTCAAGATTCCAGCACAATGAAAGAGGCCAGAGCCACAACTCATTTGGCCGTCATATACCTTAAAGCATGTAACTTGCTTATGGATGGTGCAGAGGATGGATGCATAAGGATGCATGATGTCATTCGGAATATGGCCATCTCAATATTGCATAAAAATGGTCATCATTTCTTTCCACCAGGAAAGACAGAAGATGGCCATCATTTTTCTTCACCAGGGAAAAAAGATGATGGCCATCCTTCTTTTAAACCAGAAAAAGAAGAAAAAGATGGCCATCATTTTTTGATAAAAGCTGGTTGTCAATTAAAAGAATGGCCAATGGATGCAGATGAAAGCTACTCAGGAATTTCAGTAATGAGAAATGAAATTCTCAAGCTGCCTGAAGAATTGATATGTTCAAAACTGCAAATTTTATTGTTACAAGGTAATGCTGATATAAATGACATCCCAGATACTTTTATCCAAAGTGTGAATTCAATGAGGGTGTTAGATCTGAGCGACACCAGAATTTCTTCACTACCACCATCATTCAGTCTCCTGAAAAATCTCCACACTTTGTATCTAGATGGTTGCCAGTCGCTAATTGATGTATCTGCACTCGGAGAATTGAGATTCTTAGTATGAGACAGTGTTGTTTTAAGGAATTGCCGATGGAAATAGGACAAGTGAGTGATCTGAGGATATTGGACATCACTAGTGAATTTGTTAATACAGTTCCTCCTAATGTGGTGTCAAGATTGCACAGATTAGAAGAATTGTACATGCAATGCAAATTTATGGACTGGAGCAGTAACGGTAAGGGAGCAGGAAATGCTGGTTTTGATGAGTTGACTGGTTTGTCACATTTGTACATTTTAAAGGTTAACATATCTGATCCAGACTGCTTGCCTAAAATTGTTGAGTGCAGCCCAAATTGGGAAATCTTTGATATACGTATCAGCAGAGAAACACTACCTAGAGATTACTCTTCGAAGCCATACTTTAAATGTGATCATTCAAGAATCTTGACTCTCAGCACAGCAATCAATACCTTACCAGATTGGTTTATCATGTCGGTTACAAAGAAAGCAGATAGTCTACAATACATAGAGTGTAATGAATTAAATAACATGCTTGTGGAGCATGAACGTGGGATATTACATGGACTAAAGTATCTAGCTGTAATTGGGCGCCATGAGAAATTGGAAGAGTTGATGAACACAAAAACATGTGTTCCAGTTCCAAATGAGCCTGTGTTCGAGAGCATGGAAGAGTTGCATCTGGCTGGTTTGAATTGCTTGAAGGAGTTATGTGTTGGTGAACTACCGCCTCAGTCACTCTGCAATATTAAGTTACTCAAAGTGGAAGCTTGTCCTAACTTGGTGAATGCACTCTTACCATCAATCTTCTGTAATCTTACTATTTTGGTGGTTAGGTGTTGCATGAAACTGAAAAGTCTCTTCACACCAGATGTAGCTCGATGTCTTTTGCAATTGGAAGACCTTTCAGTAGCTCAATGTGCTTGCTTGAACAGAGTTATTGAAGCAAGTAAAGAAACAGTAGAGATGAAGATGGCTTTTCCAAAATTGAAGAAATTAGTTTTGTGTAATCTTCCACAGCTCACGTGGTTCTACTGCACGGGAAATGCTACTATTTATTGCCCTTCATTGCAACAGTTGTATGTTCAGGACTGTCCCGAGTTTTTGACCTCTACTTCTGACTTTCAGACCTGGAAGCAAGTTGAAGTCAATGATTTACGGCATCTGAGGTATAATGTGATTCCTTTGTTCTTTTTATTCTGCTTTGCCATTTTTTTGTTGACTCAATCAATTCCAACCATGCTTATGGCCACACAAATCTGATTTATGATTTTTGTTCGATGAATTTTGTATGCCTATAGCAAATTACCAAAGTTGGAACTTGCTATAATGCATATGTTTTGGTTATTTATAAGTATTTTCTTTGTTCTGGTTATAATGAACTGACTGTAGATGGGGTGTGTACACAAGCATAGAAAAAAATTGAAATTTCATGAGGTTACTGGGGCATCTTTTTGAATTAATTTTTTCATCTTTTTGAATGGAAGATATTAATTTGGACAGAAAGTTCCATTTGAATCTTTGATACATGATGCTTCGAATGGTGTATTCTGATATTGCATTTTACTTTAGTTATTGCTAAATTCCTCACCTCTCTCTTTTGTAATTTACTCAGAACAGACAACGATGAGATGTAACGACCAAGTCTCGCTCCCGATGATACAGTTCACTGCTTATCTAGAACTCTCAGACAACGCATTGAGCTTCTTAGAGGAATCCAGAGCCAGCGTGATGAATTAGATTCATAATTTCTGAAGGAGAGAGCAGCACTTGAAGCCAAGCATCAGAAAGTGGTATCAACCTCAATAATTCAAGGGATATGAATCTATGATTGTGAATGGATCAGCTGTCGAAGCTAGTTGATACAGCAGGAGCAAATCAAGCAGATAGAGATTGACGAAGATGAAGGCGAAACTATAGACAAGATACCGGGTGGTCAGAACTCAGAAGAAGAGTAGAAGAACGCATGCAACCTGGTGGTGGTCAACAAAGCAAGCGGCTTCCAGAATGCATGCAGTAGAAAAATGTGTAGGGGTGTATCTGAGAGCCTGGGAGTTCCCCTGTTTGAGATTGTTTCATATTTGTCCTGTTTTCTCTGTTTAAAGCTCTCCAAAGAAACTGTTGTAATATATTCACTCTGGTTTAACACTAGCAATGGGACCCGCGCTTTGCCGCGGGATTTGTTATTGGTAATAATGTACAACAATGAAAAGTATAATTGAAAATGACTTTATTCTTGATCAAACTGATAAAATACCATATATTACATTAATCGGAATAGTATTTGTGTGAAGAGAAACAAACTGTCCCCGATTGAACTAGTCCAGAAAGTACCTGTATATCATCTGATTCCTCCAGGCCTTTGATTTCCATCACCACAAACTCTTCTGTCATAATATGTATCTCTCAGGACACTCTCAGCTTCTTGTTTTAGCTGTCTAATAGTTGCATCCAGTGGCATTACCACCATCTCACTTGGAGGCAACTCACTCTTGACTTCAATTTCCTTATCAGTCAAACTTGATTTGGCAAACCAATGTTAGTAATAGTTCTTTCTACACCACCAGAAAATTTCCATTCCTTTACAAAGTGCTTAGTGGCCAAGAAGATCACCTTTGGTTGAATGGCCTTGTGTAAATAAGCAAGAGTGCAAAGAGTATGTCTTGTTAAATAAGAACAACATCTTGGTATGAAAGGAAAAGTGAGATATCTACGGTGCACCTGCATGAAGTCAATGCAGGTGCACCGTAGATATCTATGATATAAAATAAAATAAAAATTAAAAAAATAAAAACCGCCTAGTCGCTGCCTAGGCACCCGCCTAGGCGTCTGGGCGCTAGTCCCCTAGCCACCGCTCGACTAGCGCTTAACGATTTTTAGAACCTTGCTCTCTATTAGCCAGGCGCACAATTGCAGTACCAATAGAAAGCTACTTCCTAGCAAACGAATAGGAGCAATCCCTTATCCATAAGCCGCTTGAAAAAATGTCAATCTTATTCCAGATAATTACCAACTCCCACAGAAGTCATGATCCGCAAACGATTGGTCATGGACAAGATATCAGCCTAACTGCCCAAGAAAGTCCACCTCTCGGGCCAGGCCCACCCTCACCATTAAGTGATAAATGAGGGTGGCAAGGCACCCTCCTTCAAGGCCCACAAAATAGAGGCCACCAGCTGAAGTTGGAGCCCAGGCCCAAAGGCCCAAGCCCAAACCCAAACCCAAGCCAAGTCAGCAGAAGCCCTACACGCCCTCTGCCATGCCATCGCCGCCGCCAGCCAACTTTCCGGCGGGCGACCTTTCCAGCCGGCCATCAGATCGTGAAAGCCTCTCTGCAGCCAAACACCGACCAACGAAACACCGATCAAATCCCACCTGTAGACCAATCAACCTGGAGAACACGACCCTTGCAAACGCCTCTCGATCGAAGCTGGTGCGAAGAACGACAACCCACCAAGTCGGCCTCCCTCTGCCTCCCTGGACCACCACCTATTCTATCAGACCCTGCAAATTCCGTCGCCTAGAACTACTACAAACAAATCAGATCTCTCCAACTTTCTTCAATCGCAGACGCTACGGTCTGCTTCTGATCACGACTATGAGTCGCCGGTGCTGGCTGACTATCCTGCCGCCACACTATGCCCAGAAAACCCTAAGGCTCTGCTCTACTGAATATAGTACATGCGTTAACTTTTTCCGTTAAAGTCGCCTACATGGCATGTATTTTTTAAATAAAAACTTCAAATGGTACACAAACTATTGCAAAATGTAATTTTGGGTACCTATAATTTTTTTTTTTTTTAACCCCAAATGGTACCTCAAGTATTGCCCAAAATCTTTTCTTGTTGATAAAATTTTTAGCTAAAAATAAATAGTTAATTTGATGAAATATTAGATTTTTTTATAACGAAACTTGTATTGTTTCAGCCTATTTGTAATACTTCTTACGATGAATGAATATCATATTATGATGAAAAAAAAAATAGTAAAGGTGCATTACTTGAGGTACCATTTGGGGTCAAACAAATTGATGGGTACAAAAAAGTACATTTTGCAATAATTTGTGTACCATTTGAACTTTTTTTTCAAAAAAATACATGTCACGTAGGCGATTTTAATTAAAAAGTTACCAAGGTATTATATTTGGTATCGGGACAATACTTCAGGTACCATTTGGAGTAAAAAAAATTCGTAGGTACCAAAAAGTACATTTCACAATAGTTCAAGTACCATTTGGAGTTTTTACTCTTCTTTTGGTAGTCTGATGCAAATTCTTAATTTTCTTCATTCAAATCCATGATTCATTTGCAATCCATCAATGGAGATTGATTGAGCTTATTTTGAGAGAACGAAAGAAAACCTAGAGAGCCAAAAGAAAAAAGGAAGAACTCGCCGGCGGCACGCTTTTGTCGCAGCGTCATCGGACGGGTTTAGAGTAGACCTAGTGTTTGGTGTTGAGTGTTCATGTAATAATCCTAGTTAGAGAGGTGGCTGCTTGGTTTCGCTGTTGAAAATGAGAAGAGGTTTTGCCAGGGAAAATCAGAGTGGGTACAGCGACAAGAGCATGGGGCTCGGGTTGATCTCACAATGAGCGGTAAGAGGAGAGATGGGAGCGTCGCTTGGTGGTGCGAAGGAGGATTCCGAGGGATCCATATCGAATTAGTGTGACCTGTGTTGGGTTGACTCGTTTGGAGCCACCTTGTGACAGGACCCGACAAGAAATTTCACCATGAAATCCGAGTTGTCCCTGCGGGGCCCATTTTCAGCAGAACTTTCCCTAAAATGGACAACGACCCTAACCTGGAAAGAAGTAAAACCACACTTCTAAAAAACCATCCTCATACTCATGGAGCCACCCTGCTCCCCAAATACCAACAACTCCATTTTCACACATTAAACAAAACTCGTAAGTTATCAGAGCAATTCTAAAATAAATATAAATAAGAGAAAGGATCGATTGATCCTACAATGCGGAAGCAGTGACAACTATGCCTCATCTCCTTGTACGTCTGACCTCAACTAATCTCGCTTGCAAATTGGACAATTGAAACCGAAGGGTCCAGAGGAAAGTAATTTTAAAACATGTTAGAGTAAGTTGACAAAATAAATAATCAAGATAAATTAAATTCAATAAGCTTTGATACTTTCCCACAAATAAATTGTTTCCAAAATCTCGATGGATGCAATATTTATAAAATATATTTTTCGCCGCACAAAAGTCCGTGAAAACACACCAGCCTCGCTGGTTAGAAGAAATCGGACTAGCCTCGCTAGTCAAATAACAATATCATACGGGGAAGAAATTGTCACCATACTGGTAAAGAAGCCCATTTGACTCTACCCTCGACTACCACTCACACACAGAGTATGTGACGAGAAGAATTAATAACCTTGTTAATGCTCAAAGTCTGGCGGTAGCCAAACCTCCGTTTAACGCGGGTCCGGTGGGCGGACCGCTACTCTATACTTGATGATCCTTGCTGGCTGCCAAATGAAAGACAGGGCGTCAGAGGGAGACCGCGTTGGGCGGTCTTCACTTCTCCGATGCCTAAGTCAGTTGATACATATAGGCAGCACAATAATAAATGAGTAGTTAATGCGTAATTTAATGAAGAGAGAAGATGACCTTTTATAGGTGAGGAGAGGTCCGATCTTCTCCTTGTTTTCGATGTGGGACTGAAGTGCTTCAGTTCCCAGTTTCAGTAGCTTCTGATGCCGTCTTGGCATAGCGCGTGGCGGCGCGTCAGCGGTGATCCCGGGGTATTCTTGTGCTCAGGCCGTGGCCCGCCTGGCTGCCTATCCGTGGGTCACCCCTTTGACGGTAGTTGGTACCTCTGGCGGTACGATGAGCGTGGCTGATTATAGCTAATTATGCTTTGCAAACGTACATGTAGGTACAAGTCCCCCAAGTCCCCAGTCAAGGAGGGCAATCTTGGTTGGGGAGTTGATCGGCGGTTTGAAGCGTTTTCTTCCGCTAGACTTTGCAAAAGCATAATTAGCGTCAGTGCGTTGTCAGCCATGGATATTACTGAGCAAACGCTTTATACCCTTTCGGGTGGGCCCCTGCTAGGCCCCCCAGGGAGTCCCCCACTCCCCGGCTAAGATGGACCTCCGGATGGTCGCAAAATTTGTTTGGTGAGGGGGAGCTGCACGGAGCAGAGGGTGTTGGGTAGCGAGCCCAATCTTTAGTACTCTAGTGACGGGGGTCAACGTACCTGATCAGGGCCGTCGTAGACTGTTGACTAGTCCCCGTGTCCCGTAGGGACAATCTGACTGTAACGCCGCGTGGCGGTCGTTGGTCAGAATGAGGCGTGGCCTCGGGATCCGCCGCTGGCGGGTGTCCCCCCGCTGGTTTATAGCAGTAAACAGCGTCCAGTAGACGTGCTTGGCGTTACTTTATTGAGCGGTATCGCGCTGAATAAAGTACGCGAGTTGCCAGATAAAAGAGGTTTCCGCTAGAGGTGTGTAGCGGAAGGTGCCCCGTTTGCATGATGACAAGGGAGAAGTTCCGCTGTTGGGAGACTTCGTGAATAACAGCTAGTGAGAAGTTCCGCCGGCGGGGTTCCGCTCAGCGGAGACAGTCACTGGGAGAGGACAAGTGAGAAGTTCCGCTGGCGGGGTTTCGCCCAGCGGAGGCCGTCACTTGGAGAAGACAAGTGAGAAGTTCCGCTGGCGGGGTTTCGCCCAGCGGAGACCGTCACTTGGGGAGGATAAGTGAGAAGTTCCGCCGGCGGGGTTCCGCTCAGCGGAGACAGTCACTGGGAGAGGACAAGTGAGAAGTTCCGCTGGCGGGGTTTCGCTCAGCGGAGACCGTCACTTGGAGAGGACAAGTGAGAAGTTCCGCTGGCGGGGTTTCGCCCAGCGGAGACCGTCACTTGGGGAGGATAAGTGAGAAGTTCCGCTGGCGGGGTTTCGCCCAGCGGAGACCGTCACTTGGAGAGGACAAGTGAGAAGTTCCGCTGGCGGGGTTTCGCCCAGCGGAGGCCGTCACTTGGAGAAGACAAGTGAGAAGTTCCGCTGGCGGGGTTTCGCCCAGCGGAGACCGTCACTTGGGGAGGATAAGTGAGAAGTTCCGCTGGCGGGGTTTCGCCCAGCGGAGACCGTCACTTGGGGAGGATAAGTGAGAAGTTCCGCTGGCGGGGTTTCGCCCAGCGGAGACCGTCACTTGGAGAAGGGTGTACTTGTGATTGCTTCCATGATACGCCTCGTCTGACGGCGGTTGACACGTGGCAAATAACTAGAGGGTTAGCGTGCGGAGACGCGTCTCCTCAGTCTGGCCGTCTTCTCGCCATTAATGCGAGTAATGATGGATTTCGTAACCGAGACGACGCCTCGGTTAACCCGGAGGGTTAGTGCGAGCAGGGGACACGTGTACGGCTGGGGTGTGAGGTCGTTTTCTAGCGGACGGCCCAAAAGCCTCTGATGTGGACATAAAAGGGGGGGAACGCATCGAGAAGGGACATCACGAAAACCATTCGAACCTTAGTCGTCTTCAAGCTCTGCCCATCCCAGATTGAAGAGAGAGAGTGCCGCGCGTTGGTGGAGTTCTCGTGGTCTGAGAGACGAAAACTTCCGTCGTCGGGGCATAGCGAGCATCAGTACGCCAGAGAGTTCACGACTGAGGTTAGTGTTCTGGTTATCCTTCTTGTCGGATTCGTGTTTTTGTCGATTTATGGGTTTGGTGGCTGTTTCTGGGATTGGTGTGTGAACTGGTTTTCTTGACGTTCGTCGGGGGTGTAGGGTGAGATTTGGGGGTAGGTTATGGTGTTTGACAGAGAGTTGTCAGTTAGGGTTTTGCTAGATGGTTGAATCTAGGTTGAGGGGGTGTGTTTATATTTTGGTATTTTCTGGGTAGCTGTTCGTGGTGTTCTTTGCTATACCTGATGTAGGGATAGGTTAGATCCTTCTGTGGGCTAACTGATTTGGGTTTTAGGGTTTGGGATGGCCAACGTCATAGAGATCTCGAGCAGTGAGGACTCCGGGTCTGACGTGTCAATCAGTGCGGCGGATAGGGTTTTTATTGACTCGTTGCGTCCGTCTGCCCGTGCAGGAACCTCACTGCCAGAGCCGCTAGACATCGAGCCGCTACAAACCATACCCTTGGAAGTAGTCATGGGCCGTACGTCGCGTCCGGAGAGTTCTAGGGCGGGTGAGGATGCTGCTGCGCGGAATAGGAGTGAGGAGCGGCTAGCAAGTAACAGCGCCGCCAGTGGTTCCGCTGACGGGGGAGGAAACAGAGTCGGCATGGGTTCTCCAGGATGGGACCCCCGTTGACAAGGCGGGAGGGCGGATGACTGCCGCCGCTGTCAACCGGATGAAGCGGATATACCGGCTGCCGGGAGTGGTGAGACTTCGTCAACCGACGGCGGACGAGAAGGCCTCAATTCTTCCAGCGGGGTTCGCCGCTGTTCACGAGGCAATATTCCGCCAAGGAGTGACATTGCCGCTTGTACCCAACCTTCAGATCTTGGTGTGCGAGTTCGGCGTCGCCTTTGGGCAGATCTGTCCCAACATGTGGCGGTTGATGCTGGCGATGAACTCACTGTGGCGGCTATCCGGGTGCGAGGGGCCGACTGTGGCGGAGGTACTGCACTTCTACGAACTGGTGTACGTGAATCGCCAAGGTTGCAAAGGGCAAGTAAATTTGAGCCGCCGGCAGGGAGCGCCCAAGCTGATAGAGAATTTGAGGGATTCGATGTCCTACTGGCGGGGGACGTTTTGCGTGGCAATGACAGGGTGGGAGTATCAATCGGAGTCCAACGAGGGGGAGCCGACGTTTAGGATTAAGTCGGAGTTTCAGCCAATCCGAGGTTGTCCGTCGATCTCCGCTGAACATAGTTGGCGGTTTATTGTATATGTATTGCAATCGTTTTACTGACGCCTTGCCTCTTGTTTTGTAGCGGGACTGCGTTATAACCTGACGCGTGAGGAAGAGTGCCGTGTTGCGCGTATCAAAGGCTGTTGGAAGAATCGCAATTTGCTGGACTTCCGTCTCCTCACCGGCTGGGAGTTGTTGGTTGATCTACAACTAACGCGCGCTATTGGTAAGAGATCTCCGCCACATTATATCTCTTGATAACTTGGTTAATGCTGACGGGTGTTTGCATATTCTCAGATACTCCGCCAGGCAACAAAGCGAGCCGCGACGCTTTTGACAAAGCCATGGATCGTGCGGAGATCGACAATTTCTTGGAGGCGATGTATACCTCAGGGGAGGCGGCCCAAATGACAGTTGTGAACCCGGAGACTCTGGAGGTGAGCGCATCCGAGGTTCCGGTGGTGCTGCCCATGCCGCACCACTCCCACCTAGGGGCCGACGGTCTGCCCAGCGTGCAGGCGGATGGAAATGCGGGCGGGGGTAAAAAGGGGTCCTCTACTGTGCCGCAGAAGGAAAGAGTGGTAGCCACTCGACGTGGGCCACAGAAAGAAAGAGTTGTGGCGCCGGCGGGGGCTGCCGCTACTGCGGTGGAGAGACAACCGCACAAGGGGTCAAGGGCTGCGCCCACTGGAGATACACGGGGGATCCTGCGGAAGCGGCGCCAGTGTGACTCGGCCGGGGAGGAGGATGATGACGAGACCCTCGAGGTCCACATGCAGAAGAAGGCCCGACAAGACCCGTTGAAGGCCCCCGTGACAGCCGAGAGAGAGATGCCTGTGAGCGATCTGGACTCCTTCGCCGCCTTCACCGAGTTCATGACCGACAGTGAGCGGGAGTTTCTCTATCATCTGTGCGAGCGGTTGGGGTTCGGCGGTCTAGCAGGGATGACGCGGCCAACGGCGATCGAGCAGTCGCCCTTTATCTCAGCCTTTGGGCACCTGGCGGTTGGGCTGAACGAAATGTTCTTGGCGGCCTCCAAGCAACCCCGAATTGAGGTACAGCTACGGGAGGAGGTTAAGAGGCTTGAGAGGGAGCTGGTGGATGCCAAGGACAGGCTGGCGGATGTGGAGCGACGCCTGATGAAGGCGGACTGTGATGCTGCGGACGCTCGTGGCAAGCTAGACGTGGCTATCCAGCGGGACATAGAACGAAATGATCATGTCTCCAAGCTGGAGCAGGACATGGCCTTGCTGCAAGAGCGGGTGGCCGCCAAGGATAAGAAAATTGATATCCTGCAGCGGGAGTCTGCCGCCAGGCAAGGGGAGGTGAAGAGACTGGAGGGTGAGGTGACCCGGCTGAGGGACGAGGGAAGCCGAGCCGCCGCCGCCGCTGTGGAAAAATTCAAACAGTCGGCGGAGTACAAAAAGGCGATGAATGAATCGGCGAAGGCCGGCGCCCTAGCGAACATGGAGATGCTGCAAGCGAAGGGCGCCATTGACTGGGCGAAGGCATCCCTGCCCAAGGCGCCGCAAGGAAAGAATGTTGCACCGACGAAGAAAATCCCGCCAGTACCCAGTCCCTCAGCAGGAGGCGGCAGCTCAGGCAGTGGGTACCATACTCCGGCGGATGGGACCATAGAGACGCCAAGTCCCACCGCTCGAGGGACTGACCAAGTAAGCTGCGTACAGCCGCCGCAGTCCGAAGTAGGCGACGCCGGGGCCAACCCCTGAGATGCCGGACTTGCTTTCTTATGATTGTGTAGCCGCTGAGGCTGAAGATATATATTTTTTTTTTTTTGAATGTAAGGAATATTTTTGGGTGGGGAGTCCCAGCCCTGAATATATGAATTATGGAATTTTTGATGTTTTGTGACATGTCTATACCGCTAGAGTTTTGACTTGGGATTTTCTTTTGCAATTAATGAAATACCAAAGGAATTAAGATTGGTCCAAGTGCACAACGTAGCGGATGTGGTCCGCTGACGATTACTGGCGTTGCCAGTTGCCCTCAGTGCTAGACTTGGTAACAATGGTTTGAATAATTCCTCGTTTCATTGATAACTGACTGGTCAGTGTTAACAAAAGTGGGGATGTACCCGTTAGGTAGCTTCCCTTAGCTAAATATTGAACAAAAATTTAGCTAAGTCAAGATGGTCCTGGGTAGCGACATGACTATTTGTAGTAATACCGAAGGTGTTCGGTATTCCAAGGGTGGGTCGTAGTGACGCCATCCTTGTCCACTAAGTAGAAGGTGCCTGGGCTAACGACTTCTACTATTTTGTATGGACCTTCCCAAGTTGGGCGGAGTTTTGTTGGCGGTGGAATGACTTCCTTCATTACCCAGTCCCCCAGTTGGAGGTTCCGGGCCTTGACTCTGGCGTTGTAGAAACGCGATACGCGTTGCTTGTTTTGCAGGTTTTGCAAATGGGCCTTGTGTCGTTTTTCCTCTAGGAGGTCCAAGTCCAGGTTGATGCCATCGCCGTTGGTCTCTGGGCGGTAGCACTCGACCCGAGCGGTGGGTTGAGTTACCTCAACAGGCAGAACGGCCTCAGTTCCGAACGTCATACAAAAGGGGGTTTCACCAGTGGCGGAGGATGGAGTCGTCCTGATGGCCCATAGCACTTCTGGAAGCTTTTCCGCCCACAAGCCCTTGGCAGTGTCGAGTTTCTTTTTTAGCAGCTTCTTGATTATCTTGTTTGCTGCTTCGACCTGGCCGTTGGTTTGGGGGTGGGCGACAGATGCGAAGCTCATCTTGGTGCCCAGATTGGCGGTGAATGAAATGAGCTCCTCGTTGTTGAACTGTGTGCCGTTGTCTGTAATGATTGTATGTGAGACACCATAGCGGCAGTAAATGTTTTTCCAGAGGAAGTGAATGACCTTGGCGGTAGTGATGGCCGTCAGTGGCTCTGCCTCTATCCACTTGCTGTTGTAGTCGATAGCAACAATGATGTACTTGAACTGTCCTTTGGCGGTTGGGAATTTTCCCATCAAATCGAGGCCCCATGTAGAGTGGACCCATGGACCGATGATGATTGAAAGTGGTTCCGCCGGTGCATGTGGGAGATCAGCGAACTGCTGGCATTTGTGGCAAGATCTTGACACCTGCCGGGCGTCCTCACCAAGCGTAGGCCAAAAGTAGCCCTGTCGCATTGTGCGATTGGCCAGGGATCTAGCGCCCGAGTGGTTTCCGCACTCCCCGCCGTGGATTCCTGCCAACACGACCTTTCCTTCCTCCGGGGTTAAACAGCGGAGGTTGGGGTGAGTGAACCCCTGGCGGTAAAGCTTGCCATTCTGGATATTGTAGCGGGTTGCTCTCCGCTGAATTTGGCGTGCCTTGACCTTATCCTCTGGTAATGTGCCACTGCGCTTGTATGCAGTGATCTCGTCCATCCAGCTGGGGTTGATTTCAATGTTGAAGATCTCCGCTAGGGTCTTTGTGATGCTTGGCTTGTCAAGGCATTCCACCTTTGTGTCCGCTGGACTTTGATGCGGCTGGGCGGTTGCCAGTCTCGCCAGTGAATCAGCCTTGGCGTTCTTTTCCCTGGGGATTTGTGTGATGGTGTGAAAGTTGAACTTTTTTAGCAACGTTTTGACGTATCCCAAGTATGCCGCTAACTGCTGGTCCTTGGCTTGGAAGCTGTCGTTGACCTGGTTAACGACTAATTGAGAGTCGCTGAATATGTTGACGCTGTCAGCCCCTGAGTCAATGGCGAGGAGCAAACCGGCGATAAGTGCCTCGTACTCCGCCACATTGTTTGAAGCTTTGAAGTTGAATTTCAAAGCGTACTCCGCGTTCAGTCCCCCGGGTCCTGCTAAAATGACTCCGGCGCCGCTGGCCTTGGCGTTGGCGGAGCCGTCCACATGCAGGTTCCACTCTGACCGTAGGGGAGTTGCCTCAACGGTTACCATTTCTGGTCCGGGTTCTGGCTCAGTACCGTGTTCTGGCTGACGCTTGGTGAGTTCAGCGATGAAATCCGCCACTACCTGGCCCTTCATGGCGGTTCTTGGCTTATATTCTATGTCGAACTCGCTGAGCTCAATGGCCCACTTGCTGAGGCGCCCCGAATGTTCGGGGTTTTGCATCACTTGTCTCAGCGGCTGATTGGTTAACACATGGATCGTGTGAGCCTGGAAGTATTGGCGGAGGCGTCTGGCGGCAACGATAATTGCGAGGGCCAGTTGCTCCAAGGGAGGATATCTTGTTTCTGCTCCGTTCATGCCTCTGCCGGCGTAGAAAACCGGGAGCTCCTCTTGGCCTTCCCTTCGGACAATTGCGCAACTTACCGCCGATGCGGATACCGCTAGGTATATGAATAGGGTTTCTCCTTGCACTGGGACAGAAAGGAGAGGGACTGCCGCCAGGTATTCCTTCAGGCCCTGGAACGCCGCCTGACATTCTGGATTCCAGTCGATGACCTTCTTGTGCGTTGTTTTGAGGAGTTTGAAGAATGGGGCACACTTATCAGTGAGTCGAGAGATGAATCGAGAAAGGGCGGTTAACTTGCCCTGGAGGCACTGGACGTCCTTCTTATACTCGGGGTCCGCCAGATTAAGGATGGCCTGTACCTTGTCTGGGTTAGCCTCGATGCCCCGCTCGCTGACAATGTATCCCAGGAATTTGCTAGCGGTGACTGCAAAGAAACATTTTTCTAGGTTGAGGCGCATACCATAGGCCAAGAGAATGGTTACTATGACCCTGAGGTTTGTCACATGTCCGCCGGCCTTTATGCTCTTAACTAGCATGTCGTCCACGTAGACCTCGATGATTTTTCCCAGATGCTCAGCGAACATGGCGTTCATCAACCGCTGGTAAGTGGCACCAGCGTTCTTCAGACCGAAAGGCATGACATTGTAGCAGTAGAGGCCTTTGTCGGTGGTGAAGGTGGTGCATTCCTGGTCGCTAGGGTGCATTTTGATCTGATTGTATCCGGAGAAAGCGTCCATCATGCTGAGGAGCTCATGTCCGGCGATTGAATCGACCAACTGATCGATACGGGGTAGCGGGAAACTATCCTTTGGGCATGCCTTGTTGAGATTTTTGAAGTCAACACACATCCGCCACTTGCCGCTGGGCTTTTTGACCATTACCAAATTTGAGATCCACTGGGGGTAGATGACTTGGCGGATGAATCCAATGTCCTGGAGTTTTGCGACCTCCTCTCCGATTGCCCGGTATTTTTCCTCATCGAAGGCCCTCCGCTTTTGCTTGATGGGATAAAATGAGGGTTTGATGGTCAGTTTATGAGTGATAATTTCAGGGGAGATACCTGGCATGTCTGCGTAGGACCATGCAAAGACGGCGGCGTTATGACGCAGGAATTGAATGAGTTCTGCCTCTACTTCTGGGTCTAGTTGGGCGCCTATGCGGACTGTCCGCTCAGGGTGCTCGTCTGAGATGCAGACAACTTTCAAGGATGTGTCCGGGTTGACCGGCTCCTTCCTTACATACTTCTCCTCCTCATCCCTAGGGTCCTCGAAGATATTTGGTGGCGGTGCCTGGTTTCCCACTGTGAGGACATCATGGCGGTGTGTTGACCGTGCTATAGTCGTTGAATAACACTCGCGTGCCAACTGCTGGCTTCCCCTCACACTGCCTGTGCCATTAGGTGTGGGGAACTTCATGAGAAGCATGTATCCGGCGATAATGCACTTAAGCTTGTTGAGCGCCGGTCGTCCGAGGATGGCATTATACGAGCTGAGACAATCAACGATTATGAATTCTGTATGTACCTCCGCCATACATGGACTAGCGCCAATAGTCAACCGCATATAGTCAGAACCGAGCGGTTGTGTGACGTCACCGGAGAAGCTGAGCAGTGGCTCATGGTCCTGGAGCAACTTGTTATTCCGCTTGAGGTGGCTGTAGCAACCGTTAAAGATGACGTTGACAGCGGACCCGCTATCTACCAATATTCTCCCCACTGAGAACCTGCCAAGAATGGCGTCGACCAAGAAGGGGTCATCATGGGGTAGGTGCACCCCGCGCTCCTCCTCCTCTGAGAATGTAATAGGTTCCCAACCCACCTTTGGGACTTTGGCGGATCTCTCGTAACGGATATGGCAGACTTCCTTTGGGTGATTAATGCGTGCATAACGCTTCCTTGCTCTGTGAGACATGCCCGTGATTGGAGCACCGCCGTCGATTGTGTTAATGCGGCCCAACGTCTCTACGTTGGCGATCACGGGTGGCGGTTGGCGCACCTTGAACTGTTCCATCTTGCCTTCACGGTACAAGGTCTCAATTGCCGTTTTCAGTGCGTTGCAGCTGTTGGTATTGTGGCCGCTGTCTTCATGGTACTTGCACCATCTGCCGGTGTTTCTAGGTTTGCCCGTCTTTGGGTATTTTGCTGGGGGAGGTGGCGGGATTTGATCCTTGCACTGATTGTATATTTCCTCGTACGAGGTTGTGAGGACCGTGAACACTGCATACCGTTGAGAAGACTCCGTTTGTCTGTTGCGGTTATCCTCCTGGGTTGGGCGGTTGCCCTTGTGGTATTGGTCCTTCTGCCGCTTGCTCTGGTAGTGGCCCTGTGGCCATTCCCTTTTCTTGTCAGTTGGCGGTGCGGCGGGTGCTTTATTAACGGTCTCATGATGACTGGAGATGGGCGGTGTTGTCTTTGCTGGCGTTGCCGGTGGCGGTGGGGCTTCTCCATATGTAATGAATTCCGCCTGGGCGTGAATGACCGCCTCACTCATGATATGGTCATATGCCGCGTTTGGATGGTTGTAGTTGAGGTGATAGAGGAACGGCCCCTTGAGGAGTCCTTGCTTGAAGGCCGCCGATGCCATCGATTTGTCTAGATCGCGGCACTGAGATGCTGCCGCTCGCCACCTTGTGACGAATGCCTTTAGTGATTCGTTTTCTCCCTGCTTGACGCTGAACAGTTGACTCGTGTTATGATGTCTGGCGGACAATAAGATGAACCGGGAGAGGAAGGTATGTGATAGTGCGTTGAATGAGTCAAATGATCCTGGCGGACATTCGAAGAACCAATTTATTGCCTCTCCGTCCAGTGTTTCGCTGAACAAGTGGCACAGAGTGGGGTCGTCAAATCCCTTGTTGTTGGTGACCTTCTTGAAGGTGTCCATGTGGACGAAGGGGTCGGATGTACCGCTGTAATGCGACATCTTTGGAGTTTTTGCGTACGCAGGCCTGATAGCTTGCAGAATTGCAGCGGTGAAGGGCCCTGGTCTGGACGTGAAAAGTGGACTTTGAGTTGGCGGCGTGGCGCCCGACTCCGCCCGGACCAACCTTTGTTCCAACTGTTGCATCCTCTCCAGAATTTGGGCTGTTGCGTCGCCGGCGGATCCGGCGTATGTACTCCGCTGGGCCTGCCTACGCCTTGGCGCAGGCGGATCGCCCTCGGTTCTTGCCCTAGCTTCCGAGCGGTTGGTGCGCGGTACCGACTCTGCCTCCTGCTCCAACATGAGCTGGGGGATGGGCGGTGGTCCCATCCCCAATAGTTCAGGTGGGTCCAGCGGAACCTGCATCTGTATAACTGGTCCTGGTGCCAATGTGCCAGTGTTGGGCTGACTACGCATGGTGCTGTGTGAATGTCCGCTCTGTGCCGGATTGGCGGTTCTTTCCAACGTCCTTTTCAGGTCATCAAAACGTGACATCAGCGTAGCCACCTGTTTCTGGGCCTCAGTCTTCTCTCTGCGCTCCTCCTCACGCTCTCTGTTTGCCTTGTGAAGGTCTGCCAGTGCCAGCTCGTACATGGCGGCGAGGTCCTGGCCTGGTGGGCGGCTGCTGCTTGGATTCGTCTCACCGCCGGGGTTGGCTGGGGTGTTGAATAGTGCGCGGTTAACACCTACCGCTGGATTGGATGGTTGGGGGATGGCGGATTGGTCTGCCTGCTCCTCGGCGTTTCCCCCGCTACCGCTAGTCATGGTAGTTGTGATGGGATCGATGACCTTTTGTTCAAAGTTTCCCACAGACGGCGCCAATGTTAATGCTCAAAGTCTGGCGGTAGCCAAACCTCCGTTTAACGCGGGTCCGGTGGGCGGACCGCTACTCTATACTTGATGATCCTTGTTGGCTGCCAAATGAAAGACAGGGCGTCAGAGGGAGACCGCGTTGGGCGGTCTTCACTTCTCCGATGCCTAAGTCAGTTGATACATATAGGCAGCACAATAATAAATGAGTAGTTAATGCGTAATTTAATGAAGAGAGAAGAGGACCTTTTATAGGTGAGGAGAGGTCCGATCTTCTCCTTGTTTTCGATGTGGGACAGAAGTGCTTCAGTTCCCAGTTTCAGTAGCTTCTGATGCCGTCTTGGCATAGCGCGTGGCGGCGCGTCAGCGGTGATCCCGGGGTATTCTTGTGCTCAGGCCGTGGCCCGCCTGGCTGCCTATCCGTGGGTCACCCCTTTGACGGTAGTTGGTACCTCTGGCGGTACGATGAGCGTGGCTGATTATAGCTAATTATGCTTTGCAAACGTACATGTAGGTACAAACCTCAACTGCCACTCACGTGAGGAGGAGGACCAATCACCTCGACTGCCACTCACAAACACAAAGTAAGTGAGGAGGAGACACAAATAGAATGACCCAGGTATGGTGAAGGAAACATCCAAATTCCAGTAAATCCATAAGGCTTCCCCAAAAGAAAATATATTTGGGTTTTTGTCCATTTACCCCATTTTTAGAGATTTTTTTCCCACTTACCCCATTAAGTTTTTTTAATTCCCTCTTACCCAAAACACTTTAAGAAGGTATTCCCTAATACCCCATTAAGATTTTTTTTTTGTTTTTTATTTTTTTTAAATACTATTTTACCCTCACCCCTTTATTACTTAGAGAGAGAGAAAAAAAATGGAAGAGAGAGAAACCATAGGAGACTTCACCGGAGCCCCGTCACCGGCCGCCGGAATCCGGCCAACTATCACCGGAATCCGGTCACCGGCTGCCGCCCACCGGAATTTTCTGAAAATCTCACCGGAAATGTTTATTGCCTCCCAATGGACGTCTATTGACTCAATAGTCTATTGCCTCCCAATAGACGACTATCAGCCGTGTATTGCCCCCTAATAGATGTCTATTGCCCCCCAATAGGACTTTCGGTCGGTGGAATGGAAACTAATTTTCCTAAAATTAGATAAATAAAACTTTGATTAAAGAAAAAAAACGAGGAGATTACATCAATTCAAAACGTCTATTGCCCTCCAATAGAACTTTCAATCACCGGAATAGGAACTAATCTTCATAAAATTAGACAAATAAAACTTTGATTAAAGAAAAAAAACAAGGAGATTACATTAATTCAAAACGTCTATTGCCCCCAATAGACCTTTAACAGACCTCTATTACCCTCCAATAGCCCTTTATTGCCCCAAATATTTTTTAGGATGAATGATCAAAACCCCAAAATAAATCTTGATGGTTAAATATCAATATCACCAAACTTGACTTTCTTGAACACATGATGTTTAACTAAAAGGACTTTACTTCGCTAACCAGGGCTGGTTAGCGAGTGCTGACTTCAGCCACAAACTGATTGACACGTGTCCATTCCAGAAAAAAAAAAAAAAAAAAAAAAAAAAAAAAAAAAAAACAGATCGACACAGTCAAAAATATCCCAACCCAGAAATCCCTTTTCCTTTCCGATTGTAAACCCTTCTGCATTATTCAATAAAAATTTCTTCAGCAAGCTATGAGGATGAGCAACAAAAAGTGATCGTGATTTATAGTTTCTCCATCACTTCACGTCAAAAATATCCCAACCCAGAAACTCCTTTTCCTTCCAAATTGGGTTTCCTTCTGCATTCTTCAGTAAAATTCATAGGGATTTGAAGCGATGGGTATTGGTTTCGAATATGAGTATTGGATTTCTTCAGTACCCATATGAATTCGACGATGGGTACTAGATTTCAATCAGTTTTGTTCGGTTTACGGGGTTTACGGTACGATTCGACTCTAAACCCGACGAAGATGGAACAAGAAGCAGCGGCTCAATGATTCAGGTGGGGCGCTCAGAAGGGTCGAATTCGAATAGCTAATACGGGTCAGACCCAGCTTACTTGGATGTCGTGAGGTCGTGACCCGCGTCAAGAAGCTTCTTTGCCGGCGAATGCTGGTTGGGATCAAAGACGGGCCCTTTTTCTTGGGGTCTGCATTGACAAAAGGCCAAAAAGGGGTAACATCATTCTTCAAGACTCGATGGAGTATCGGAGCACTCGCTAAGGAATTCGCCTTTTGATGGACCAGCGATGCCGTGGTTTGATTCTGATGATTGGCTCTTGTCGTATTTGTTGCTGGGTTGCTCCATTCAAGAACAAATTAGTCTACTTTCAGTGTAGAATTCTATTTTTGTTTTGTGATTGTTTGAATTTGTCTTTGCAATTTGGGTAACAATGCTGAGTTGAAATTTGACTTCTTGTTTATCTTGGAGTTTTGGTTGTTATACTCAGTAGGAATGTTGCTGTAATCTGCATAGTTTTTCAAGTGTGTGGATGTTCAATTTTACTGAGCAACTGAATTGGCATGCTCTTGTTCGAACTTGTTTAATTGTGATGGTTCAATTTTGTTTTGCAATATCTGTATCACTGCATGAATTACTGGCAGCAAGTTCATGATTTGAGTGATATAAGCAAAATTATATACCACCTATGTTGCTCTGTGGAACATTAATATGGTCATGATGTGATATATGCAATGGTACCGTTTTATATACTACCATTCACCTAGTAGAGTTCTTTCCAACCATGAAAAGAGCTAAGATATAGATACAAGCACCATAAGCTCAGGTTTGCAGATATCAGATGAAAAACACAAGTACCACAGCAGACTTTTACAAGCCAAAAGGTTAAATATAAATGTCTAGATTTATATAGCAGTGATCATAAGCCTTGTGGCCTCTTTCTTTGTAAAGTCTGCTGCAGTTCCTCTTTCTTTGCTCCCACCACTTTGTCCACAATCTTCCCTTCTTTCAGAAACATGAAGGTCGGCCATACACCAACGACCATATATATGGGTAGCAAGATTAGGAATAGCAATGAAAATCTGTCAAAAAAAAAACAGAGCAGGACATTGAGATTAACCAAGTACAACAACAATTTGCAGAGCCTTTGACTAGTACTGGTAGTGCTTACACAATCAGCTAAATTTTACAACTTTGAATTCTTGAGCAACTACTCCAGGCATAAGTTTCAAAATACACATTTCTATGAAAAATAATAAGAATATCATATGAACTGGGTATTAAGCCACAACTTTGAACAAAAAATATGGCCATAAGTTACAAACCTCTATAAGTTCCTGTTATGTTCCACGTAGAAAAGGGTCCCAACTCACTTTCATCTTTTCTTACAAATAGCCATTGCAACGAAAGTAAAATGAGGAGTTTAGTAGGTTTATTCAGATTTCATTCAATTCCAACAATCTTATTTTGGTAGTTAACAGACAAGACATATGTACAAAAACCTTAGAGACATATAACACAAGACACAAGCCTCACTTTGCAATAGCAACATATTCATCATAATGTAAGAGATTAATCCCTAAAAGCACCGGTAACCAATGTCAAAAGAAACAGAGCAGGACATGAGATTAATCAACTGGTTTGTTTCAAAATAGACTACTAAGCTCTTTATCAAAACATGCTCTTTATCAAAACAGGACATGAGATACTTCCACTAACCTTCATCAAAACATGCCCCTTGTCAACTTGAGGTTCCATCCAAATCCCCCTGGGTCATATCACCCTGAACATGCATGCTTATTATCAGTATAGTAATACTCATAACATCAGCAGATCAAATAAGTTACTTGAACTCCTCAATCAAGATAATCACTTACTTGAGTCAAAACATCAGCAAATTGAACATCATGTTCACTATTCGGTTGTGTTTCTGAACTGGCACCTATGCTTTCAAATTCCTATAAATGTATTGAAAACAGATGTAATTCATCAAAATTATAAAGTAAACTCACTTATTCAATTTAGAAGGATTAGAACTGTACCTGCATGGGTATTTTTCTTCTTGTAGGAGCTTTTGTGCTTTTCTTTGGTACTTTACTCTTTTTTTGTTCAGCCGGGTCTTTGAATCTGGTACGTGGACGACCAATTGTAGCTTTTCTTTTAACTCCACGCACAATTGTTGTTTCACAAGCATTAGATTGAACTATTCCCTCAACCTCTTCACTTTCACCAAAAGTAGTTTTATCTTGTGAACTATGACCAGAACTTCTCCCCTCTTTCTCATTGCGATTTTTCTTTATTAGCTCTAAGCCTTTGAGCATCTCAACCAAACATTCATGTGCATATCTTGTTAACTCTTCATCATCTGCTGCAACAGTTAAAATATCACGAGAAGTGCGGCACAAGTAGCCATACCGTTTGCCAATCGATTCCTTAGGATTACCGTGAACCTCATTTCCATGATAACTAGTAATACTCATAATTTTTGCTTCTCTTGTCCATCACTTTAAAATGTATTGCGGTGGAATCTTCTTCACATTCTTCTTGTCAAGCACTTTTAGTGCATGAACACACAGAATCCCAACAAAAGTAAACTTTTTACAACTACAATGCACATTTTGTGCTGAATCTTCATATCTGACCAAGTGCTCATTATGTTCAGAACTATATGATACTATATACTCTGATGTCGACCCAGACTTACCAACCTTGTAAGTACTATAATTATGAATTCTCACAAATTCTTTTTGAAACAGCAAGAAAACCTTTGGAGTATATACCTCTGCTGCATGTTGCAGCATATGTGCACTTACTGCTAAGACAGGAGTTGTTTGTATCATCTTGTATTCAGCAATCAACTCTTCATATCTTCGATCAGCCAAAACTCTTTCATAATGTTAAAAAAACCGCAAAAGATTATGCTCTGGCCTCAAATATTTCTTAAGCACATTATTCATGCATTCACTACGTTGTGTGCTTTTCATATCTGCGGTGAAAGTATGTCTCCCATACACCAACGCCCATTTTTCTCGCAATTCAAATAAATTATTCAGCCACTTGTTTTCCTGGAGGCTATATTTCTCAAGCATATCATTCCATGCTAATAGCCACTCATTCTCAAACTCATAGTCATACATACAATTGCTAAAATCATCAACAAATTCTGAAGATCCATGAAAGACATGACTTAGATTCTTAGCAGCATTTTGATAAAGATGCCAAACACATAAGCGATGAGTAGCTTGTGGAAAAACATCTTTTATTGCTTTAGCCATGGCAGCAGACTGATCAGTAAGAATGGTTATTGGTTGCTTACTAGACATAGCAGAAAGGAATGTCTCAAATAACCACCTAAAAGACTCTGTTGTTTCATCATATAACAAAGCTGCACCAAATAGTGTTGTTTGCTTATGATGATTAACCCCAACAAATGGTGCAAATGGTCGACCATATTCATTTGTTCTGTACGTCGTATCAAAACAAAGCACATCTCCAAAAAGACTATAATCACTTACCGATCGAGCATCAGCCCAAAATATATTGGTGATCATATCATCCTCATCAAGTTGGATTGAATAAAAATATGACGAATTCTCAGATTGCATCTTCTGAAAGTACTGTAATATAGCACCTGCATCTCCCTTTTCCATTTTAGACATTCGCTTTCTATGTATGTAATTCATGTAATCCTTGTGTGAAAATCCAAGATTCTCTGGCCCTCCTACTTCTCTACTCATCAGCTCCACAGTTGCTTTTATGGAGAAACCAGAGCATTCAGCATCATCTGCATGTGCTTTTTGTGCCTCAGATATATTTCTATTGACCTTAAGCAAATGCTTCAGTGGAGTACTAATCAAAGGATGATTATGATTTTTCTGAAATGAGACAACCTTGAAATTTCCATTCTTCTGCAGTTGGATGGTTAGATGAGCTTGACAACCACATCTTGTAACTGGTTGAGAATAAGATGCATTTGTACGACGCTTGTCCTTTATCCTGAAACCTTCTTTTGAACAACAATAACGTACCCATGTCACAAAATTCTCAATGTTTTTCCTACTGTTTCTTATCCTCACATTGAATCCATGTTTGCCACCATAATTGTTATAAAACTTAGATGCACTCTCAACATCCATAAACTCTTTTCCAAGAATGACCTCTTCAGTTGCCTCTTCATTATTTTCATTCACTACATGCAAATCATCAGTAGGTTCACAATGAGAATGATCACACTGCTCTTTACCTTGTAAGTCTTTGATATTACTTGTTGGCTGATTGCCCAAGCTTGGACAGTTTGCATTATCCATTAACCTGTAACAGAATAACAAATTATAAGCAAGTAACCAGCTTTTGTCATCGAAAGAGTTGCAAGAAGCTCTAGATACTTGACGGTTTATTCAAAGCTTTGAACACATACCAGAAAGAGGACAAACCCATGATTGGGGATTTAGTATGATTGAACAACTAAACAAGAACATAATCGAAATCTAATTACCCAAAATTGATTATTGAACTCTTTGGATTAGACCACCTAAATAAGAGATTAAATAAAAATTAGATCAAATCTCAATACTTACCAACTATCATACTATTCTGATTTCAAATTGAAATTGGATGGAGAAACTATAAATCACGAACACTTTTTGTTGTTCATCCTCATAGCTTGCTGAAGAAATTTTTATTGAATAATGCAGAAGGGTTTACAATCAGAAAGGAAAAGGGATTTCTGGGTTGGGATATTTTTGACTGTGTCGATCTGTTTTTTTTTTTTTTTTTTTTTTTTTTTCTGGAATGAACACGTGTCGATCAGTTTGTGGCTGAAGTCAGCACTCTCTAACCAGCCCTGGTTAGCGAAGTAAAGTCCTAACTAAAATATACAAACATCTATTTAAGCCATAGTAGATAGGACAACCCAGGCTCCTCTTCGTTTTATATTTTTATATTTTTGAATCAATCTAAAGCAAAAGAAAGATAGAAAGAAGCATCCCCACACTGACAAATCTTTTGGCCTCTAGTGAATGATATGGGCACCATCAAAACACTAGGCAATGTATATATTATATATTATTAGAGATTGAAGAAGAAAAGCAAGACAACACACCAGCAAAAAGGTCATGGCCTTGGAATCAACGCGAGGCCATTCCTGACAAACCAACAGAGAATTAAGAATTAAGAATTAAGAATTAAGAATTAAGAATTAAGAATTAAGAAGAAGAGCAACATGAAATGTCCTCAGAATCTCTCCTCCGACGAGGACTTCTCCGATCTTTCTTGCAGTTCTTTCATCCCCAAGGCCATGACAAATTTGGAAAATGAGCCTGGACGACGACGCGGAGGAGGAGGGGAGAGAGAGACGGCGTTGAGCCTCGACTACGGCCCGGAGGAGAGAGACAGCGCGGAGGAATCAGAATCGGGTTTGGAGTTTCAGAAAGCTATCCGGAGGACGAAGTCGGAGAACTTCGAGAGAGTTGTTCCGGCGAAGCTAAAAAGGTTGAACACCGAGAAGGGGGTGAGAGGGAGAGAGAGAAGAGAGATCGATCTGAAATCGGCGAGTGAGTCTAAGAGGTACCCAGGGGTTTATTAATTTGTTTAAGGGCAAAATTGTCATTTTACTTTAAATTGGGTTAGTAAGAATAAAATTTTATTGTTGGGGTAAGTGGGATAATTTTAGCTGATTTTGGTGCTTTGGGTCAAGATCCCAATATATTTCAATGACGTGGCCCCGCATGCCAAAATATTCTCGAGTTCATAAACAAGTCGACGAGAATAATAATTATAAATAATTTTCTCGAAAATCTCATTTCCGATAATATTCCAGAATCTCAAAATCGACGAATAAAATATATTATTAAATTCCGGAATCACCTCGGAAAATAATTCGTCGAAAATCAACATAAATCATAATCTCAAATAATAATCGTATATCGGAGATAAACCATCGAAAACTCAATATTAATGGAATAGTATCACAAATCCATTTCTCAAATCATAATCGAGATAAATTATAATCAATCTCCAAAAATTAAATCATCTTCCCGAAAGCAAATCATAATTTCAAATCCGAGCATAACAATTTCATATCCGAAATTCATATGGAAAATTAATGCCAAAATTATAATCCAAAGCTAGATAATATGCTTGGTAAATAAAATGTTAAATAAATAAATAAAACATTATTTCAGGAAAAATATTTGCTTGCATCATTATTCAAAACAAAAGTCTACTCACAGTACTATTTAGGTGAGCAGGCATACGAGTTTCTTCGTCGAGCAGTAGCTCGGTACATCGCCCTGTATACAATTATATTCAGTGAATAACAATTCGACAATTAAATACAATTCCAAAATCAATCCTCTTAACTCAACATCTTCATTTCCTTCTCGGATTCAACCCAAACTTTACCGCTAATACCATTTCATTAATTTACAGGTTCTAGGGCAGATTCGAGAGAAATCCGACAATCAGATTCTCATAAATCGATAATCGAAATTCTAAATTTTGAAAATTCAAATTCAATACTCAACTTCTTCGATTTCCCCCAAAATTACATTTTTAAAATCTACAACTCACAAGTAATTTAATTGGCTAAAAACAGCAATTTAAACCCTGCTTCACTCACCAACAGTGGGGCGTGTGGGCCCCACGTGTCAAGGGCCAACTCCGATTCCAGTCACCAAAATTCACCAGCAGCATCATCTCAACATTCTAAGCATCTTTCATAACTGTGACAAAGCTTAATTTCAAGTCTAAGTACTCGAAATTACCTCAAAACAGTGAGATGCTTCTCGTCGTCGATTTACTGTAATCCGGCAAAATTGTCGCCATCCACTGGCATAAGTCAAACCATGAAGAAGAGTACTCCATGTTATGGGTGGTGGCACGGCTGGAAATGGCCGAAAAATAAGAAATCACCGGAAATTGCCTAATTGCTACAGTAACCTTCTCGACTCAAATTCTTTCTTCTCTGGCCAAATCACGATGACCCATGGTTACGGGCGTGTGG
Source organism: Rosa rugosa (assembly GCF_958449725.1). NCBI lineage: Eukaryota > Viridiplantae > Streptophyta > Magnoliopsida > Rosales > Rosaceae > Rosa > Rosa rugosa. Next base: position 2,852,699 of record NC_084821.1, read on the forward strand.
AGGAGGAAGAGACCGTTCCAAAACCTCTGGATTGGTGGCCGGACGGCGACGAATCGAAGAAAATGGTGAAGGAGGTTGATGTGGAGAGAGAGAAAGAGAGAGAGAGAGAGAGAGAGAGAGAGAATGAAAAATTACCGGCCTACCACAGTCGGAACCTTTATTTCGTGCTTTCTTCATTGTTTTGCCGGTTTAGTATTGAAGTTTTTTAAGCTTGGACATTTGCTTCTGCTTGCTAAAATGTGATAACAGTCATCAATATGCATGCATAATAACTATTGAGGAACTAAGATGAACATGGTAATATTAGTCACCTAATTACTCCATTATTTTCCTCGGTTTAGTATTAAGATGTATTTTCAATAACATTATTTGCTCTAGGCATGTTGGTTCCAATTGCTGTATTTAGTTTTGGGACCCGATTAAATTATTTTGTTTGTACATGATAAAATGATCATAAATGATCGATGTGTTGTATGGCAGACCATATTGTTCTGCAAGTTAGGATGTTCACATTGGTATAACGCGCGATAAACATAACGTAAGTATGATGTCGCCTAATCATACCTAAATTTTAAGCTAAAAGATGAATTTAATTCTTGCAGAAATGAAAGCAATGATTAATGAACATCAAACTTGAAGTTATTTGACTGAGACAAGAACTAGCTAGATGAACCAATAGAGGTACAGTTTAAACCATGGAAAGATGCAATATGGGTGTTACTTTTCAACACCCGAAGAGCCTCTGCATCTCTTCCTTTAGCTGAACCGGCTTCTGCCTCTTTTTTCTGGTTTGTAAACCCTCTGCTTTAACTGTATTACTAGAAGAGTTTAAGTATTAGACTTGTTTTCAGTTAGTGAAATAATTTTCTCTAAATAATATATCTTGGTTTCCCATTGCATTGCTATTTTGTTGTAGTACGTTTGTAAAAAAAAATTCTTGAAACAAGAATTTATGGAAAGGAGAAGAGAAGTTACATTAGCTTAGTTCGATAACCGTAAGTACCTAAATAAGAGAAATCGTGGCTTGGCTAAGTTGTCCTGCAAGTTCATTAGAAATCCTGATAATTTGTTTCTCTTTTAGCCCTGCAACACGACAATAACAGTACACTGTTACAATTATACCAAGGATGAGAATATTTGTTAGTTGTAGAAGTCATATGACATGGCTACACACCAACACCCCAACTGAATGGTGTTGTTTAGCACAAACACAGGCACATCATTGACATATGGCTAGAACCATCTTAACACAACCACAATTACCATTTGCATACTGGCTGCTGCTGAGATTGTATGCATTTGTAAACTACTACCATCATTTTTACCTCTAAATCACCCTGCGTATGGTGTAACAATAACAGTGCCTTAGCTCTTGCTTCAAATCCAGTTAATCACTCTCGAACCAAGCACATTGATATGGACTATCATTATGTCCGAGAAATGGTTCTCAATCAGTTTCTTCATGTTTCTTACCTTTCCACTATTCACTAACCAACTGATATTTTCACTTCAGCGTCCGGTTCGTCCATCTCCCTTCAGCTTGAGGAGGGATGTTGAACCAAAGCTCACAGCAGCCACAGCAGATCAAAACTGATGCGGGAAGCGTGAACACGATAGTAAGAGGCTCCGTCAAGTGTCGAAAGTCATATGAGATGAGCTAGAATCCACTAGCAATTACGGGCACAACCGTAAGAAACACAGAGAAACTTCTCTAATATTTGGTTTTTTATTGATAATTTGAATGAATATTACAATCTAAGAGGTGTCTTATATATAGGGCACATAGCATAAACCTAATACAACTAGAAAACAAAAAGAATAATTTATTATAGACTAAAACTAGAAAACTTAATTAAACCTGATTAAATAAAAATCGAAAATAAAATCCTAGATACTAAAGAATATTACGCTTGGAATCCCAATCAAGATTTTGCTCGAGAATCCCGATATATCCAAAAGAGTAGTTTATGATTAATTCCATCATTAAGAAGCCTATTTGAATACCAATTTCCAATATTCAAATTATTCTTCTTAATGTGAAGACGCTTCTTTCTTTTCAAGATTTTTGGTTGAAATTGGCTAAAATCTCGTCCTACATCAAAAACCATCAACAAAATGGTCCAGCAGCTGTAGCTGACAACTGCCAGAAGCTGCATGATGCTCGTGAAAGAGCTCCAGCACTAGTTATCTAAATCTGTTGTAACAATATTCTAGAAATTAGCAATTTTTCTGTTACTTAATCAGCTGAAAGTTGGGACATAATTTTGCTTAGGTCAGCAAAATTTCTCTCTATTTTTCACCAAGCAAATCAGCTTATTTGTGTGATATTGGCTACAAGAACTGGTTATTTGGTTCAAGCAAAGTTGCAAAGTTATAAGGAACGGGTTAATACTCATACACCCTGAATCCATCAAAATACCTCCCAAAAACCCCAAGAAATTATTTTTATTCCTCTTCACCCAGACTCCTGTCCCTTTCTTTCTTATCTACCCAACATATCTATTTTTCTTACCATCAGTACCCTTCTGTTGGTTCTTTGCGTGTTTACATAATATGTTTAACATTTTTGTTACATTTGATGAAACGTGGTGGGCCCATTCTTAAAGTTATTTGTTTAAACAGAAGTGTTAGAATTCATCCTCTATTTCAAAGGTAAACAGTACGTTTTACTATTCATAATTTCGATTGTCGATAGACTTGAGCTAAATGCTATCTGTAAAAATACTAGCAAAGAACTACATAAGGAAAGAGAAAAATTGAGAAAATTGAAAGAATATAGAGAAGGTCTTAATAGAGAAACTCCCAACTACTGGGATATTATCTATAGACTTCAAACCAGAATTTATAAACTTGAACAAGATATTGATAATCTCTTATATGTTCTGGAAGAGGAACAAAAACCTCTTGATTATTTGAGCATTGGTTAGATCCGCAAATCACTGGTATCAAAGCTTGCAAAGAGCTCAGCAGGGGAATCCCCAATGGGGACAATGTCTGATTTAATAATAGAGAGACTGAATTCTCTATTAAAATCCTCTGATGAAAAATATCAGAACCTGCAGAAAGAAATATCTAGATATCAAGAGCATCTAGAAAAAATTCCTGTTATAATCCACCAATTGGAAAAATTGGAAAACAAACTGAATTATATCAAAGAACTTCCAAAAACGGAAGAAGAAAAACTAACAAGTGTTAGCAGAAAAATCAATGAACAGCAAAAAACGCTGGATTCTATGAAAAATATACTGAAGGACAAGAAAGTGCCTACAGTAAAAACAAAGAAAGCTAATGGATTCAAACCATTAGAGAGACCGGAAAAGAATCCTGTTCCAAACATGATTTTTCTGGATCCCTCAACTAGTTCTACTAGTATTCGGTATGAAAAGCCGAAAGAAACTCGAGATGTCCAGATGATGAGCATCTTCGGAAAAAAGAAAGGAGTACAACTCCTAAATGCAGAAGAATTTGAATACAATGAAATCGAGCATGAGGTAAAAAACGCCTCAATTCCAAAGCTAGATTTCAAACAAATCTACAAAAGGGGAACAATTGACCTGATGGATAGCCATCATTTCAAATTACTGGAATTTACAACCCCCTCCACAACAGGAGAAACAGATCTACTACTGATCACTCCTGCTGAAGTTGCCAGAGCAAAAGCAAAAAATTATCAATTTATGCACATTGGAGCAGTCCAAGTAGGCATAAAACTTCTTGCTCGAGAAGGCATAAACTGTTCAGTTCTATGTGTCTTACAAGACAATAGACTAACAGATTTTCAAGCTAGTCTGTTGGGAACACTTGAAGCATCTTTATGCAATCAAGTGGCTTATTTCAATTGCTTCCCAAATTTCTCAACCAGCTTGAAAGATGCAGCCCACTGTCTCTGACTGAGAGTCAAGACAGATGGCATATCTATGAAAAATGATATGCAAGAATTGGCAATAGTATACAGAATATACTATAAATTGATGAGTACTACAGTAGAGCCAAAGACAAGGATATCAAACATCCCTGGTCTTACTACTGGATTTCTCACCAGTCAGAAGAACCATTCACAACAGATTCATAAGGTTACTTGGAATGAAGTAACTTTTCCTATTGAATGAAAACTTTCAGGTCCGAAGCTACTAGCAGAAAGTGCAAAAGCTAAAATCTATGAAAGTAGAAAGACTGGAGAAATCAGTCTAAATTTTGAAAATCACAGAAAAAGTGATGTCTATCCTGAAAACATCAAGATAAACAAAAATCTTCTCAGAAGAAGCTACAGCACTAGAGAAGCTAGTGTTAGTGGTACAAAAAACTCTGAAGAACCATCAGAGTCTATTACAGAAGAAGAATTGGAAGCTGATCTAAACAGACCAGTTAATATGCTTAGAGCACAAAAGCTCTATGATCTCTATGAAGAAGCAGAATTCTGCGAAAATCCTGAACGATTAGAAAAACTAATCGAAGAAATGAAAAATTTCAAACCAGGAAAGGAAAGAAAACTCCTTCCCTACCAAGATGTTGAAATGGAAGAAGGAGAAAGCTCCAAAACTTTCATCATTAGTGAAAAGGGAAAACTAAAACTCCTTATACAGAAAGCCCCTACGGGCAGAAATGGAGAAAGAAATTCTCAAAGATTCGTCCCAGAGGACAAGCTAGATACCCAGAGTACCAATTTCAAATTATGGTATCTGGCTAGATCTAGACAAAGCTCTAGACAAGAGAAAAACTCTTGACCAATGGGTAGACAGCCTGATGATGGCCTCTGCTCTTACCCTTGGAAAATTTGAAGCTCCTGATCTTCAGATGTACTTCTAAACTACCCTTACCGGAGTAGCAAAAAAGTACTACTTCTATTTCAAAGAGACAGTCAGAGGAAAAGAGTGCATGGCTGGAAGAGATTAGAACTTCAAAATCTCCGTATGATTTTGCAGCACCCCTGTACGATCAGTTTTGTGGAGATCTTTCAAATCTGAGTGAAAAGGCTAAAGAAACGGCCAAATCAAATATCTATGCTCTCAAAATCTGTGACATGAGATATTTTGAAGAATACTTGAATGAGTTTCAAGAATATTACTGTACGATTGGTGAGCTAGAAAATACTGATCTAGTCAACCTGTTGCACAAGAAACTCCCTGAACCATGGAGAACAGCTGTGAGAGAAAGCATAGCTGAAAAACCAATTGAAAGATTTTCAGTTGGAGGAATTGCCGACAGAATCTGGCAATTACTAAAAGAACAATGCAAAGCCAATCTTAGAGCTAAGATGGCCAAGAAACAACTCAAAGGAGTTGAAAATTTCTATTACGGAATACTGGATATGCCAACCAATTGGGGATGTCATGAATCCAAGTTCCACAGAAAGAAGAAAGGAAAATATTACTCTAAAAAATTCAAAAAGAGTAATCAAAGAAAAGATTGGAAATTCAAGAAAAGTTCCAATTTCAAGAAACAACAGGATGAAGATCCTAAAAAGAAATTCTTCAAGAAAAAGAAGAATACTCATCAACATAAACAACCAAGCAAGAAAGCTTGCAGATGTTGGTTATGTAAAGCTGAAGGGCACTATGCCAATGAATGCCTGGAAAAGGGTAAAAGATCCTCTACTAAGGCTCTCTTTGAAGAATATGAGCATATAGTAGAATCAGCAAATATGAAAGGCTACGAAATAGCCTATTCTGATGATGAAGAAGATGACGACAGGTCAGTTTACTCTGCCTGGTCTGAAGAAGAAGATTCATCTGAGTCTGAGACAGATTCTGAAGTAGAGTACTTCGAATCCAGACAAATTAATGTTTTGCAAATCAAAAACTGGGAAGAAAGTAAGACAGAATCCTTAATGTCTTCTTATCAGGTGAACCCTGGTATATTCGTTTGTGACTACTGCTTATGTCACGAAAAGAATGGTCTCCCTATGTTTTGTGAAGAGTCAAAAAAGACTTATCACAAAGAATGCTTCATAGCTGAAGCAAGAAGAAAAACCAAGAATGGCCTTGTCAGCCAATTGGTTGAACAAGAATATGAAGAATATTTCTCTGAACAAAAAGAGAAAAAGGTAGAAGCCTTGTTCCAGGAAATCATGGAACCATCTTCCTCAAAAATAAAGGAAGAAATCATCGATGAAGAAAAAATCGATGAAAATTTAAACTTTGAACTGGTTGAATCACCAGAAATTGTTCCAGAAGAATGCAAACCATTCATTCCTAAGGAACAAGCTCAAGAAAATGAGCTTCAACAATCGAAAGTAGTCTCTACAAGTAGATACAGCAACTACATAGAGATTGGACTAAAATTCCCTGATCACAAAAAATATCATCTACATGCCTGTTTGGCTCCAATTTTGTTGCAGCTGGTCAACAGTCTCTTTTCTGCGCGGGCGTGCCAGCACCATTCGGGTGCGGTCGTCGGGGGTGTCCCTTGACCTGACTTCTTTCAAGCAATTGTGGACGAGGAGAGCACCAACCTCGTCGTGGGATTCTTTGTGCCTCGTGGCGAGGACTTTTGCTGAGCTTCTTGAAAATCACAATCGATACTCGATGTTGTAGATCGAGCAGAGCGAGAACCACTGGGAAGTGAGGAGAACTTGCTAAAACGTGACTTTAGCTTGGCTGGGTTGCTAGGGCGTTACCCTTGCTTGGCTGGTTCTGTAACCGTTGTGGTCGCGGCACTACCGTCGGCTCCCGAGGAGACTAGGACCGAAGTACGTTGACAGAGGGTTTGGTGGCACTGAAAGTCGGCTTCTGAGAAGACTAGGACTAGGAGTGTGATCACCGCTAAGAGAAAGAGAAGGAGATGAGTTGCTCTTAGAGAGGTTTGCTCTAGAGAGAACTTAGATCATCTTAGAGATGTTTTGATGTTGTGAATGTGAATGTGTGTGTTAGAATGAGAGGAGAAGGTGTTTATATAGGGAAGAAAAAGAAGAGTGAAATGATGAGTGGAAGAAAAATAATGAAAGTAGATCTAAGTTCACTTGTAAAATATGGAAAAGATAGAGAAAAGATGAAATGAAAGCAAAGCATGAAGGTGCAGCAACATGGAAGTGGTGATGATCTATTAAAGAGATTGTAGAAGAAAAATATATCCAAGGAAAAAGAGAAAAGCATCTAGCTTTCTTCATGTGGGTAGGAAACATGAACATGTGAATATTGAGCTGGTTTTAGGTCAGTTTCTGCCCCTTTATTCCTTCAATTATTTCTCCAACAAGACTTCATTATATGCCTTCGACTTCTTCATATGCAATGTTCCACTATGAGTGTAGATCATCCTGACAAATTTTCATATTTTTATTCCATGTGGTTGGGCCGAAAATTCTGCTGGACCTCTTACAGGTCCAGTTTTCCAGTTTTGCTTCTGTAGAAAATTGGGCTGATTGTTTGAAGGCCTTCCACTCAAAAAAAAGCTCTGGCACTCTTCATAAGAAATGATCCTTGGGCTGTCTAGAATGGATCTGCAGAGTTTCAGCTCATTTCAAGTTCATTTGGTCAGTCTGCCGCCCCTCCTTCCTTGTTTAGCTCGGTTTCTCCTAGCCGAAGTAGGAAAATGTGCTAAAGTTGACTTTTCATGTTTCCATGCTTCCATGCTTTCATAGTAGGCTTTATTTAGCCTCTAAATATATATTTCGAACTTGTCGACAATATATAGCTTGAGCCACTGACATTGGCTCAATTTCTCCAAGACACACCTTGTCAGGCCAAAATGTTTATTTTGGGTCCAAACAATGCCTTTGTAGATAATGGATCAGGATTTACAGTTGCAAAAAGATTTGCAATTCCAGAAGAACTCTGGAAAGAAGATAAAGAAAAGAACAGCTACTGGTGTTACTTTTGATGGAAGCCATCTCACCATGAATAAAGTAGCAAAAAATGTTCATATCACTATTGGTGGAGGAACATTTATCATCCATACTGTCTGGCAATCTGAAGGCCAAGGCTCAGATTTCTTGTTGGGAAATGATTTTATTCTCCAACAGAGATTTATTCAGGATGAAGAAGCAATAGGCTTCAGAAAAGGAGAACGGGTGTTTCTGGCAGATAGGCTTACTCAAGCCAAAAGTGTAGTAGGTCCTCAATTTACTACCCAATATCAGAGATCGCAACATAATAGTGGTGATCTTACCCCCTACAAACCAAAATGTGAACCCATACTCCAAATCAAACAACAAGAAGAATTACTTGTTGAAGAATCTTCTGAAGAAGAAGAAGAAGAAGCTAGTGAAGAGGAAGAAGCTAGTTTCATCCATGAGCATAACCTCAAGCACTTTCAGAATAAGCTTGAGTCTCAGAAAATTCCCACTCTTGAAAAAATCAAGAAACTACTCGAACAGAATATCGATGTAGATCCTCAGAAGTTTTGGGAAAAAAGACCCAGTGGTCTGTGAATTGAGATTGCATGACATGAATGCCATCTGTCATGTCAAAGCCATTCCTCAGTACAAAGAGGAAGATCAAAAAGAATTCAGAAAAGATATTGAAGATCTCCTGAACAAGAGATTAATTCAGCCTTCCACTAGCCCTCATCATGCTCCAGCATTCTACGTGAGAAATCATGCAGAAAATCTAAGAGGAAAAGCTAGAATGGTAATTGACTACAGAGATGTCAACAAGAAGACTGTCAAAGACGGTTATCAAATTGCTCAAGTAATAGTATTGATCAACCAGCTCAGAGGAGCTAAAGTCTTTTCCAAATTCGATGCAAAGTCGGGTTTTTGGCAGGTCAAAATGCATCCTGAGAGTGTACCTCTCACTGCATTTGGAACACCACAAGGACATTACGAATGGTTAGTGATGCCTTTTGGTCTAAAGCAAGCTCCCTCAATCTTCCAGAGAAAGATGGATAATATCTTCAAACATGTTGCGGAGTTTTGCGTCGTCTACATAGATGACATTCTGGTCTTCTCCAAAAACAGAGAAGAACACATGAAACACCTCCACGAGGTTGTAAAACTGATAGTTCAGCATGGAATTATCCTAGGAGAAAAGAAAATCTTCTTTATCCTTGATGAAGTTGATTTCCTAGGAATAAATATCAAAAATGGAGTGATAAAACTTCAACCTCATATCCTTGAGAAGATCTGGAAATTCCCAGATAGAATTCTTGATGCTAAGAGTCTAGAGAGGTTCATTGGTGTCATAAATTATGGGAGAGATTTCATTCCCAAGATCTCAGGGTTAACAGCAATGTTATCTCCTAAGACAAGTTCCAAAAGAAAATGGAATTTCACAGAAGACGATGAAAAAATTGTGAAGCAGATAAAAAATCTCTGCAAAAACCTCCCTCCTCTTCAACAACCAGAAGAGAATGATGAGATTATCCTCCAAACAGATGCGAGTGATAATTATTGGTCCGGTGTTGTCCTGGCAAAAACGCCCGGAACTAACATTGAAAAGATCTGTAAATTTTGTAGCGGCAAATTCAGCCCTGCAGAACTGAATTATCCCACAAGGGAAAAAGAAATTTTGGCTGTTAAGAAAACGATTTTAAATTCTCCAGCTTTTCTTGGAAAACCCTTTACTGTTCGCACCAATTGTGCCAGAGTAAAGAATTTCAAAAATTTCAAACTTGATAAAGCTGCTGACAGAGGAAGATTAGCCAACTGACAATTATTTCTTAACCAATACGATTATGTTGTTGAATTAATTGCAGGAAACAAGAATTATCTTCCAGACGCCTTAACAAGAGAATTAGCCATGTTCAGTCGAAGAGATGACGACGAAGGTCGCAATCCCAGAAGCAGAAGATCTGGGAAAGAACATGAAACTGCTGAGGACCCAAAAGAAAAAGTCCTCAAAAGGTTCTTGCTAAGTTCAAAAGATTTAGATACAACTGATCAATCCCAGGGTAAAGGATTGGCTAGCCCGTCTCAAACGGAAGACGGTAAAGGCTCCTCAAGACCGTTGACGGCTGTTGCTTTGCCAAAAAGCAAACCTACTCCAACTGGAGTAATAAATGTTTTCAATTACGAACTTCGAAGCTTCGATACTCCTGTGTTCAGAACTGGCAGGAGATTAGCTTACCACCAGAAGGCAATTCTGGATAACCTTTTATTTGCCTTTCAGGAAAGAAGCAGTGGTCTTATGTTTCCAGCTCTCTTTGCATTAGCTGAAGAACTTTATGAGAATGCAAGGCCACAGTTTGAAGATCTGCAGCAGAGTGCTGTCAAGAAAGAAAAAATTCACTTTCTAGAAGATCCAGAAAGTGCTAAGGTCCCTATCATAGCACTCAAAGAATCAGACTGGCATGAATTCTATTGTCTGATAGGAAGTCATAATTTTGAAGATCGTATTCCTCCAACCCTCTTCATTATTGCAGGACCCTATGTTGGAAGATACCTGGTAAATGTTCAGAGTGAACATCCCCAAGAACACAAGCTTTGGCTTGTTGAAAATGGTTTTGTCCATAATCTGTGGACTAAAACAAATGATGATCTCAAAGGCTTACCCCCAATCATTGTCAACACAGTCAAAAACATTAGAAGAAATGACTGTACGCTTCGTCTGAAGTTCAGATCCACTCCTCCAGAATGGATCCAGAAGACAAATGGTGAGGTTGAGTACATTTCTCCATATCACTATGTGAGAATTATTCAAAGACAATATTTGCAACCTGCCTGTGTCGGGTACAATGGCCAACCAAATTCAAGCATCCCATGGATGAAAGCCATGGCCCTAGAATACATCAAGAAGATCATCTCTGAAGACATCAGCAATACCTTCCTGGCAGCAGAAGAAAAAACTATTATCACTGCTTACGATCATCCTGACGTAGTCAGCAGTGACCTATTTTTATCTCTCACCAGAAAAGAGATAGATTCGACAATGGCATGCATACAGTGGGTGGAAAAGCTTGAAAATGACAACCACTACAAGATGTATGTTGATACAGATGTCGAAGATAATGCAACAACAGTCAGACTGGCCCAGACAGACAACAACTCCTTTGTCTTTGGCCACAATTCAGAAACAGATGAGAATATGTGAAATAATCACGGGTGAAGAAGAATAGCACCAAATTAGCAACTGTTGTCTTTAAGACTTTTGCTTAAAGCAACTTTTGCTTTTTCGAAAAAAAGGAGAAGTAAAAAACATTTCACCTCTCACCTACCTTGACTTTTGGCTTTTCCTTGTACGACCTCCACCAGCAGGAGCACTCAGAAAAGCAGAAGTTCACGGAGTTGTTCTGTACATTTTTATGTTTTGAATTCTAATTTGAGTTCCGCTCCCTATATAAGGAGCTTGAAGTTCCATTTGTAAGGGATCAGAAAATTGAGTAGAAGAGTCTTCTCTCAAGAAGTAAGAAAGCCATAGTAGCAATGTGCTTTTCCTTCCTGTTCGGTGTGCAGTAGTAGGCAATCATTTCAAGTAAGTAGTTGCTCTCATGAACAGCTAAACAGCTTTTTGCTGTTTACCTGAGAATGAGGCTCTGGATTTTTAGCATGTATTTCTATTTGAATAAATAAAATAAGAATTACCCACCCATTTTGTCAAAGGTAGCAAAATTAAATATCCTTAGCTATTACTATCTATTTCATAGTTTTTGCATTCTACCAGTAGCTATCACTATCCGTTTCCTATATGCAGTCTGAAGTTTTAAATGTTTTGCTTACCAGAAAAAATCAGTTTTAAAACTAAGATTAAGACAAGCAGCAGTGATTCCGCCTGTTAAAGTAACCGCTAGGCAGGGAGCCGTTAGGTGAAAAACTTGGGCATGTTGAAGGCTAGCCTTGTTTTCGTTTTTTTTTAAAAAAGGGTTCTAAGGTAGACAAAAGATTCAAATCTTAGGACAGCATAGGATACTACCCCTTTTAGTCTTTTCCCAAGAAAATAGTAAGATACGAAAAGGTTGGTGCATTTGGGCACAATACATGGAATTTTTGGGCATACGGGAAATATCCCTATAAGGAACACGCTAGCCTTGTTTCCTCATCCGTCCGGCGTGACGTGGTCGCCGGACAGGAACATGTTTGTGCCTTTTCTTGGCTGCTGTTTTGGACGATGGTTAGCGTAGTTCATCTCAGATTTGGGCCTTCTATTAGAAGCCTTTGTAGAACAAACATACATTAGAGGCTAGGCCCAAACAACTACATGGGTCGGGTCATTTGGAGGACCCGGCCACCCAGTCTTCATCACACTGCAAACAAGTGCGAACTGAGAGAAAAGACCGCACAGACGACGCATGCAAAGAAGTTGCCGCTCGCTTAACTCGACGCTCCGGTTCCCGCGCGTGGAGATTACCCGCTTGTCGCTCAAATCTATCATCGTCTCCTTTCTCCTTTCTCTCATTTGAAAATCAGGACTGAGTTGCCTGCCCACTAGTTAAGGTACTAGTGACGTCACTTGTTTACTCGATAGCTGATGGTTCTTTCATGTTGATGATGATGATGATCAAGTAGCTCTATCATTCTTGTTCGTTGACTGTGTTTCTTTGTGTATTTGACTGTTCCTCAATGCTTGATTAGTTTATCGGCTCTGTATTTGTTGGATTTTCTATCCGAGCACAACTGATTGATCGATACTAGTTTCATATATCTCAATGCTGGGTCGTTCTGTGTTACTCTGATTTTCGATTCAAAGACCTCACTGATGTCCTTGTTTCTTGTCCTCCCTGCCAATCCCCTTTGAACAAAAAACCAATATACAAGCTCAATGTGCAATCAGACATGGTTTGAGCGTTTCGAATATCACTTCATTAGCCATGCATGTTTCGATCAAAAGAGGTCTTTAGGTTTAGATTTGATAGTCTGTATGTGTTAGTTAGATCATTATCTATTGGTTGAATGTTATATTAGTTTAAGCTTCAGTTTGTAACATTTGGTTCTCCATAGTACTTCCTAATTAATTTTGATTAGAGTGTTCTTTGGCAGGGTTGAGTCCCTCATAATTCCTTTTTCTACAGCTTTGTGAGCAGGTTTTTGGCTCCTTATTGTGGACAAACTTTGATTGATAATTGCCTACATCTGCTAATTGCTCATCTCTGGCTTTGGCCAGATAATGCACGATCTAGCTGGAACTAAGGTCAATCATCACATTTACCTTTGGTGATCTGTTCCTGCAATCTTCCTTGTGGGGTTTTACAGAGTTTCTTCTTTACTTGATTGTTGGTTTATTGTTTGTTCTCTTTGGGACCTACTTTTTTATGGTGTAATTCCTCTGATTTTGCTATATCAAAGAGGAGTTTTGAAGTATCCTTGATCACTAAGTCTAGGCAGAAGTGCAGTAATGAAGGACAATGCTGTTGGTGCTAACATAGTGTACATGATGAAGTCCTTTACAGCTCTATAGCAGTCGATGATCAGTATTTAGTTGTGAATAGGATTACTTTATCCTTTAATATGCATCAAATTCATTTCATAGTTCCATTTGGGCATTTTATAGGTCCATTCAATTCATAATATGAATTGGACTCCGACTGTAATAGAGCCAAGCCTTCAAATTTTTTTACTAGCCCTCCTCCAAGCCGTCTGTATTTCTAGGTCAAGACTAATGAGTAATGACTATGCTAGAAAGAAGACATTGAACAGAAAGAACAATAGTTTCTCCAATTCTTACTTTTTAAAAAGAAAGAAAAAATTGGCAGCTTTACTTTCAATAATGGGTATGGGGCCTAAAGTGGCTTGTCACAGCTAATCAAAGATACTAGTGGATTTGATGCTTTACTTTGTCTACACTATAATTGCTCCAGTCTTTCTGATTTGGAACTAAAAGTCTTCACATTTACTTTCATGTTGTTCTCCATTTAGAATTTCTAGCTTGAAGCTTGAATGAGATGAGTTTTATGGTGTTATTTTGAGGGTGGGTAATTTCAGATGGCATTTTTCTTTGAAATCTAGACATGCTTAATGCTTTGTGTATAGAATCTTTCGATTATGTACCTGATTACAGAATTGAAGGGGTAACATGAAAGGTTTACAAAGCATCCACTATATGACACCAGGTACTCTTTTACGTGTTGGCTAGCTTGATGGTAATATGATTTTACAGGTTAAACCAGTACTCCAAACCTGTAGTCTATTTTTAGGTCAAGATACCGTAGGACCATAAACACCAATAATTGCCTCAAGCTTTACCAGTTGATTGGGGCCATGGAGCTGCAAGTAGAGAAATCATTGGTTGGTTCAAACCTTTTAATGTTATAAACAGCAACAAGTAAGTCCTGCTCGAAGAATAACTGATAATAAAACGTTTCAGTTTCAAGAATAACTGCTCCAATAGTTTTGATGCTTGCCTGAATCTACCTTTACTCTCTAGATAATAAAAAGAGTGTCTCATCGAAGCAGGGGAAATATATTCTCTTCTTTCATTCTCTGTCCAAAAGTCTCTTCTCCAACTCTCCAAGGCAGAATACTTCTGGGTCTGTAACACTGAAGCTAATGGAATTCTATTACTTCCAGGTTAGAAACATAGTCTATTAATTATTTCATATTTGATTTGATTGGTCTGTAACACGCAAACATTTTTGTTTTTCTTCTCTATATTTGCACACTTAAATTTTTGTTTTTCTTCTCTATGTTTGCGTGTTTAATTGAAAGATGGCCATAGCGATTATTGCGGTAATTGTGACATGGATCGGTGTCATAGCTACTATTAAGTGGATATGGACTCTAGTGAAGCATCGGTTGGGTTACATGGTTGAAAAGCATGAGCCAACATCGCAGGATAATCAAGAGTTCGTCAACATCAATGCCTCCAGACCTCTTCCTTCACCATCAGCTGAATCATCAGCAGCTCGTCGATGGAATTATGATGTGTTCTTGAGTTTCAGGGGTCCTGACACTCGCAAGGGTATTACATTTGAATTATATGATCGACTGCACAGGAGGGGAATTAAAACATTCATGGATGACCAAGATCTTCAAGTAGGGGATACTATTTCTCCCACTCTACTAAAAGCAATTGAAGAATCAAGGTTGGCAATTGTTGTTCTGTCCGAAAAGTATGCTTCTTCTACTTGGTGTTTGGAGGAACTTACAAAGATCTGTGAGTGCATGAAAGACGACAACAGAATTCTTCCACTTTTTTATAATGTCGAGCCTACTGATGTAAGATATCAGAAGAGAAGTTTCGAAGAAGCTTTCACCAAATATGAAAATTCTGGGCGACATAGATCAGAGAAGGTCCAACAATGGAGAGATGCTTTAAACAAAGTGGCTCATTTCTCTGGTTGGGATTCCAAGAAATACAAGTAAGCAGCTTGAGACCATCTTAATCAGAGTCATAATTATTGTTTGGGATTGATTATTAATTTATGTTATGAGTATATTTGACCCCTAATTCTTCTTTTAGGACTGAAAGAGAACTCATCGAAGACATTGTGGAATATGTATGTAGTAAAGTACAACCTATTGCAATCAACATGGGAGATTTTAAAGAATTTGAAGCAACAAGACAAGCCATGAATATGGTTATGAAAGGGCTAGAAGATGATGAGGTCACTGCCATTGGAGTCTACGGAATGGGAGGCGTCGGCAAGACAACCATGGTAAAACATGTCAGTGATAAAGCTCGAAAAAATGGAATCTTTCGTCATGTAATTATGGCTACTATATCACAAAGCCCTGACTTGAGGAAAATTCAAGGCCAGTTGGCAGATCTGTTGGGCTTTGAATTCAAGGAGGAGACTGAAATTGGTAGAGCAGCTAGATTGAGTAAGGAGATAATGAGAAGAAATAAGATCCTCATAATCCTTGATGACATTTGGGAGAGGATGGATATATCAAGAATAGGAATACCTAGCTACGAGGAACTTCAAAAGTGCAATTCCAAAGTCCTACTCACCACAAGGATATGGAATGTCTGTCATGTCATGAGATGCCAAGAAAAGATCACCCTCAATATCCTATCAAAAGAGGATTCTTGGACATTGTTTGTGAGGAATGCAGGAAGGTCTTTTGAATCCACCAATTTTGAGAATGTAGCGAGGAAGGTAGCTGGAGAATGTAGGGGTCTACCGATTGCATTGATAGCAGTTGCAAGGGCACTCGGCGATAAAGAATTGGTGGAATGGGAAAGAGCAGCTCAACGACTAGAGAAGTCACAAACTGCCAACCCTGACGATAAAGGAGATGCATCTGAATGTATAAGATTAAGTTATGATTACTTGAAAGATGAGGATTACAAGTCATGCTTCTTGCTCTGTTGCTTATTTCCAGAAGACTATGACATCCAAATAGAAAACTTATTCAACTATGTGATAGGGAAAGGATTGTTTAGAGATGCTGAGACCATCGAAGAAGCCAGAGGAACAACAAATTTGGTGGTTGAGCACCTGAAAAATTGTAGCTTGCTTTTGGATAGTGAAGAGGATGGATGTGTAAGAATGCATGATGTCATCCGGGATACGGCCATGATAATTGCAAAATCGAAAGACGGGCATGGGTTTTTGGTAAAAGCTGGGTCTGGTTTAAAGCATTGGTCATGTCGATTACATGAAGACTACTCTGCAATTTCACTAATGAAGAACAAAATTCGCAAGCTACCTGAAGAGTTGGTATGTCCAAAACTCCAGATTTTATTACTACAAGTGAATTCTGATTTAACTGAGATTCCGGAAAAATTTATCCAAAGTGCAAATGAACTAAGGGTCTTAGATCTTGGCCTCACTAGTGTTTTATCACTACCCCAATCATTGAGTCTCCTATCAAACCTCCAAGCTTTGTATTTAGATTTTTGCAAGAAAAGAGTTGACATTTCCATAATTGGAAAACTTACTAAGCTTGAGATTCTTAGTATGAGAGGTTATCCTGTTAAGGAATTGTCAAGAGAATTGTGGAGAGAAGTAGGAAAATTGACTAATCTAAGGATGTTGGATGTCGGTGGTGTTAGTTTGGTGGGTGGAGGTACTGTCACAATTCCCTCTAAAGTGATATCAAAGTTGCATAGATTAGAAGAACTGTACATGCTGTACTGTGGATTTGAGGACTGGGGAAGTCGAGTTGAGGGAGAAGGAGAAGAAACATATATTAGCTTTGATGAGTTAACTGGTTTATCAAATTTGAAAATTGTGCAGCTTTGCATATCTGATGCAAAATGCATCCCAAAAGAAGTTGAGGTCGAACCAAATTGGGTTTACTTTGATATACGTATCGATGGCTGGTCAAGCAATCCATACAAGCGAAATGTTCCTAACTCAAGATCCTCGTCTCTCAACACAACCATCAGTAGCTTACCAGACTGGCTTGTCAATGTGGTGACAAGGAAATCAGAGAAGCTACTGTATGAAGAAGACTGCAAAGGTTTAAGTAACATTCTTATGGAATATGACCATGGGAGGTTACATGGACTGAAGCATCTCTCTGTAATTGGTCCCAATAAGAGCTTGAAAGAGTTGATGAACACAACAACACGGATTAAACAAGAACCTGTGTTTGAGAACTTGGAAGAGTTGCATCTGAGTCGTCTGGACTGCATGAAGGAGTTGTGTGTTGGTGACTTACCACCTGGTTCTCTATTCAATGTGAAGTTATTGAGGATCCGCGATTGTCTTAACTTGGGGAATGTACTGTTGCCTTCAAAATTGTTGCAGAGACTGCCAAATCTGGAAATAGTATTTCTTTATAGAATACGTAAATTGGAATATGTGTTTGGATGCGAAGGGTTTGAGCCAGAACATTCAAAATTGAGAGAGGTGACATTGTTGTGGCTAGATGCAGTAAGAAGCATATGTAATGGTCCGGTTCCCCGTGCTATGTTCCGGACTCTTAGAAGTTTGTTAATTTTCCGTTGTAAGCCTTTGGGAAGTCTCTTCACATGTGATGCAGCGCAATGTCTTTTTCAATTGGAAGAGCTTTGGGTAGAGAATTGCCCTTTGTTGGAAAGAGTAATTGAAACAAGCAAGGAAACAGTTAACAACAACAAGAGGATTGTTCTTTCAAAATTAAATAAGTTAGTTTTGAAGGAACTTCCTGTGTTGTACAGTGGAAGCGCTACTACTGACATTGATATCGAGTGTCCTTCATTGGAACACCTGTATGTGAAGGACTGCCCCCATTTGTCATTTCCAACCTCTGCTTCTGACTATTTCCACAGCAGCAACGAGATCCAACTCAATGATCAACAAGAGCACGACATTCTATATCGCAGGTATGTTGCTGGCTGTGTGACATGTGTCATAAACTTTATTCATATGTCATTTCTCTTTCTGTCTGTCTAAAAAAGTCTAGCCAATATGGTTCCAAACACATATATTTGAAAGGAGAAGCACATTGGGATCATTTTCATTTTAATTAGATTTATTAAGTTACTCTGCTCTTGCATTTAGAGTAGCTTTTGCCTTTAAATATCTGCTAGTAGCTCATTTCTTCCAATTAGATCATGGAGTGCAATGTGAACAATACAGGGACATTTATTATATTTTTGACTTATTTACTTCTCTTTTTAACTATTAGAATTTGGAGTCCAACATTGGAAAGCTGATTCATGGAGAAGAAACAGAAAGAAATCTTTAATGTCCCAGAAGAAGCTAGCTACCTCAATTGGCTAGCTGTTGAATATGTAGTACGTACTTCAACTGTATATCCGTGTCATTAACTTTTAGACATGTTGCTTCTGGATGCTCTTTCATTCCATTGACATAATCAAAAACAGTTCTTTTTTTGTTTTACTTCTGTTATCAAGAACATTTCCCTTGTAGTGGTAAGGTAAATACTAGCTTCCTGCTTCAGAAAATTATCTGCACTCTGTTTTGTTGCTTACCCAGTACTTTTCATTTTCATTTTTCGTTTTCAGTGACAGCAAGAGCATCTTTTGTTTGTGGTTTGATGTTATCCTCAACATGCTTATAATCTTCATAAAAAAGCTTGATGAATGTAGTTGAATCTACTTAGAAAACATCATCATGAATCCTATACAATCTGTTCAAAATCCTTGTACTTATTTGTTACCTTTTCACACAACTGTAGGCTACCATTGTAGTTTTTCACATGAAACTGTCCTCCTGACTGCAACCAACTTTTTGAACAACATCCCAGAGAGCACTGTTTGTGAATTGTATAATTAGAAACGGGTTATGTATATGTGTATTATAAGGTTGTACTAAATTTAGGAGAATTTAGGAAATAGGAGACTCGTTAAATTTAGACACTACTTGCAAAGATGTGCTATAGTAATCGAGAATTTATTAGTTGGGTTTGCCTAATTTAGCTATTGAACTTACTGTGCCATTAGGAGGACTCATTCTGATTTGATATCTTGCTTTGAACCCTCCCTAGCTAGCAGAGGAATCCCAGAAGATGTCCAAATAGCAGACTTAATAGGTAACTGTATGGGTTTGAGAAACGATTGTTACAAGATATCAACACAATGGAAGATGTCGAAGTTATAGTGAATTCAGTGGACGGTATATGGAGCCATGTCGATCAATTGCACCGTCCGATGAAGATGTCCATGGCCAAACAATGCAAATGAATGCTACTCTGCAATGTCACTAATATGAAACCAAAATCACAAGACTGGCTTCTCTTATAGCTTTTGCAAACTAACAACTTTAGTAACATATTCATTCACCCTCTTTCCGGGTTGTGTTTGTTAATGGAAGTTAAAGAAAGTAAGAAAGCTGACTCTGGACTCACTAGCTTGGAAATACAGAATGATTATTATGAAATCATGTTGACATTGAACAGTAATTTACCAATTTTTCTAGTTTTTTTTTTTTTTTGAGAAGAAGCAAAGAATTGCATTTATAAACAATTGAGATAGGTACAACAGATATTAGTACATCGGATTCACCATTGTGGTTAATCCTCTACCCTAAAATTGGAAAGCAGGAAACAAAAACGCGAACCTAACTAAATATGGGCTGCCTGAAAATATTTTCTATGGGGTAATATGTACATAGAGAAGAAGTTAAATAAAAATGTCTTCACTTTTTGTCTCACTACATCTTCACCAACACAGTAGATGCACATCACAGATATAACAACCCAACGGAAAAGATAGCAACCACAGCAATAGTCACCAGTGTAACGGGGGAATACTTGGATGTAAACACTCCAAAGGTTGGCAAAGTCATAATTGAGAAAGTCCACTAACCCAAGTACCAGATAACATCAGAGAATCTGCCGTGGACCAATACTACCCACATCAGCAAGATGAAAATGAAGAAACAAAACTCCTTGAGCTTTATGGCGTTTTGAAATGGCAGGAGAAAGGGATGGCCCATTGATAAAATGGAATCACCAACATAAATAGGTGGTGGCCTGCTGACATCAAAATTCACTTCAACCAAGCAGAACATCAACAAACCTTCACGTAGAGCAGCCCTGAGCATCCCTAACAGCGCTAAAAGCCAAACCTTTACAAGCAGCAACAACTGTAGGACCAGAATAATTTGCTTCCAAGACGACCCAATACTTGAGCACACCATGAAAAGTCATTTTTTGAATTGGCTTTGCCGACCCGAACCCAAAAGACCCTTTACTTCAGAGATAGCTCGTGAAGCAGAACTAGTTTTGATTTTAGACTTGGAAATCCGGGAGGAGGCCACAACTAAAGAAATGCAATCACCAACATTTTGGAGAGGTCCCATCGGATTTTCAATGGAAGAGGGATGTGATGTAGAAAAAGATTTCTTTGTCCTCAGAGAAGTCAGAAGAGGATGATAAGATAAAACCAAGTTTTCCTTCGCCAAACCCGATTTCATGGTCTTTGAGCGGGCTGCCTTCTTTAAATTAACATTATGAGAAGAGAAAGATTCACTTTGACAAACAATTGGTACTTCCACCAAACCCGAATTGAGATGAAATGGATCCGAAAAAGAAGAAGCAATAACTGGCAAAGAAGAATGTGATTTTCCAATTGAAGCAGGGATGAGAGCAGCCAAAGAATCAATTTGCTGCGTTGAGAATGTGCTAGCAGATTGTCCAGGTGGTGTTAAAAAGCCACGTGACTTTTCAAAAGGGCCGAAAATAGATTGGAGCTGAGTCGGAAAATAATAGCCCAATATAGAAGTAGAAGAGGGTTGATTAGAAGAGGCCCATGAAATCTGACAAGAATGAAAACCACTCTGCACACTCCTAGCATAACCGTCAGTAACCGCAACCACCACCGAATCTGCGCCGGTTGCAACATGACTAATTCCGACATCAGCTCCGCCATGAACAACTGCCAAACCAACAGAAAAGAATTGAGAATTGGAAGCACGGAATCCCGGCTCGTGAAGTATTGCGAAGGGAAGAGCGAGCTAAATGGAAAATCCGCCGATGTTCTCCAATCTCCACGCTTAGGGCAGCAACCAGTTGAATGAAAGAGGACACCACAAAAATAGCAGAACTCTGGTAGAAGTTCATACGAAAACTCCACCTCTAAATCTCCAATGTCTTCTTGAGTCACAGTAGTCCGTTGGAGTAGAGGCTGATTAACATCCAGACGAACTCGGATATATACGAAGGGTGCTTTCAGTACAGTCAAAATCATTATCATGGTCGACATCAATGTCCAGACCAAGAACGTCCCCAATGCGTTTCACCATAGCCTTAGTCATACTTAGGCAAGGGAGTTTATGAACATGAACCCAAAAATTAGCCTCTGATAATTGAATTGCAGATGAGGATGCTGCCGTTACAGGTGCCATCAACACGAATATATTATTGTATGACCGAGGTTCCCCATCAACAACTCGTTGCAGATCTCTCATCAAAGTAAGCGAAAAAGGAAGAGATTGTTATCAACAGCCTTTGCCACCAACCCTTTAGCAAACTTCCATAATCTGATCATCTGGCGAATGAAATCGTCCCGTCTGAAAATTTCAGCAGTAAGAACCTTAGCCACCAAGAGGAACTTTGTTCTCCTTCTGCATCGTTGTGTTGTCATCACAAATTCCGGTACTTTCCCGTAGAGTTGAGGCCGGATGAGACATTGAAGAAGGTCCTGCAAACATTGTAAGAGACTTGGAAAGAAACAGTAGTGAGGAGAACAAGTTGTGAAAAAATTAAACAATAACGATGAGAAAGCAAAGAAACCGCAATAACCGTTACTGTTACCCACGATCTGGGCAACCCACAATCAACCAATCGTGGAGGCCAGGGGAAGACCACAGTCAAACAAACATAGGAGTACCCACAAACAGAGACGTGGAGAAAAAATCCACACTCACAAAACAATAACGAAGAAACAGAACTAGGCAGACAAAATCACGAACCAAAATACTTCTTCACAAACCAAGATTAAGGGGGAACAAGAGGGGGTGGCTGGGAGAGAGGTGAGACTACCAATGTTTCTATAGTCCAGTAGTTCAAAATGGGTAAAATTGAATGACCAGACACGTAAAACTGATCTTTGGGCCTAACTGGAATGGCTAGGCCCAACCTCATGAGTCGGGTCTTAGTCACAGTCATTCGGATTACCCGATACCCGAATTGCGACACTTCCCTTCAAGTTTCAACATCACAAGTCAAAACTGAGATGAAAGATGGCGCGCAGAACTGGCGGCTCCACCCGACGCTTCGGTTATGCACGTGGATGGTACTCGCTTATCAGTCACCTCGACTCTAATCAATTAAGTCAGTGGACATGGATTTCTCTGCTAAACCAAACTAAGGTACAATCTTTTCCTTAATCGCTAATTTTCTTTGGTGCCTTGGTGGGTTTCTTCTTATTTTGTAGAAATTATGAAAATTTAGTTTTGGTTTCTTCGGTTTCTTCTTGAAGATGACTGAAAAGTTGCAATTTTACTATTGTACTTTATTGCTCTACAATTGGGATTGGTTTGGGTCGGTAGTTCTGTTAATAATTGGGCTCAGTAAATTCTCTGTTCCTTTTCATGTGCTAATTGTATTCCTTATGGACAATGTTTGAATTTTTTTTTGGAATAAAATTAGTTTTTATTATTTTTTTCCTTCAAAGTATTTGTGTCTTGTTCTAGATAGTGGGAAAGTTGGAAATTTTTAGGACTGAACTTGTTGATTGTTCTTCAATGGAGTGCGAGGTTGTGCTTGATGAGTGGTTTGATTCAGTGGTTTAAGGATTGGGGATAAATTTAGGTGCTTCTTAGTTTTTCTCTTTGATGATTACCCACCCTTTATTTCAGAGGCTCTTGCATCTTCTATTCTTGGTGGGGATTTTTCTTAGCCTGTCTATTAGATGACAAAGAATTCAGAATTAGCGGGATAAAATTGATTGATGGCATTTTCTATTTTGTTGCCATATCACTCGTAATATTGACATTTATTCACTTCTTTAATTTGAGCATTCTATCACTAATCCAAGGTGTAGGTACCGCATAGGAGGGTTAAAGCCTTTCAATTAGTAATACACTTCGTTAGAGCCAAAAAAGTAATTAAGACATTTCTGTTCTTGGTGGTTTTCTAGTAGTTCCTCTATTTGGTTACAGAGTTTTCTTAATTTGGGGGAGTTAACTTCATCATGGTAGTGAACTCAAATCTTCAAGAAACTCTTTGGCATAATCTCTTGGAGTCTCTGTGTCCTAGCTCCACATATTATTTATGTAGTATTTATCGTTTGCCTGTTTTGTATTAGCAGAAGTCTTTTAACTTTGGGACATGCGGTTCTCCAACATACTTGCTAAAATGTGATTACAGTCATCAAGGTACTTGCTGTTCACTGGCAGGGTAACTTTGCTTCCTACGGCTTATAAGCATGTTTGGCTATTTGTTGCAGGGCTATCTGGATCGCTGTTGCCATCGTTGTCCTTACAAAGGCACAACTATTAGGAACCTTGACAAAAATGGTAATTTTGCACTACTAGCTACTAGTCACCTAATTACTCAAGTATTGACCTCGATTAATCAGATCTGTTTTCAGTTACTGACATTATTTGCTCTGAGTATGATGGTTCCAATTGCTTTGTTAGTTTGATGGCATACAGTCTCCTAATTAAGTTCTGAAAACAAGAATGGAAAGTAGAAGAAGATTTACTTTGCTTTATTAGCTTGATAATCATAAGAATCTAACTAAACCATGCCAACTTTAGATGCACCTAATTACTATACTATTGAAATCAGATAAAGATGCACATAAGTATGGTGCTGCATGACCATAGCTAAATATGAAGCTGAAAGGTGAACTTAATTTTTCCAGAAATGAAAGCAATGATTGATGTGTTTGAACATCAGACTTGAAGTTGTTTTGGTGGATGGGTAACTTGGAATATGTGTTTGGATGTGAATGGTTTGAATTAAAACAATCAAAATTGAGAGAGATGAATTTGTTCGGTCTACAGGCACTAAGAAGCATATGTAATGGTCGTGCTCCACGAGTACTGTTCCAGACTCTTAAAAGTTTGGCCATGTATCGTTGTGAGTTACTGCAAAGTCTCTTCAAATTTTTGTAGAAAGTTGTCATTTCTTGGATAAAATAATTGAAACAAGTGAGGAAATAGTGAATAATATGATCATTCTTCCAAAATTGAAGAACTTAGTTTTGAAAGAACTTCCTACGTAGTACAATGCAAGTGATACTGTTCATAGTGAGTGTCCTTCTCTGCAGGATTCCCCCTAATTTTCATTTTCAACCTCTGCTTCTGACTACTCTCACAGCAGGAACCAAGTCCATCTCAATGATCAACAACATTATGAGTCCCTAGCTTAGAGGTATGTCCATCTGTCAGAAATTTACTCCATTTTCTTTTCTGTTATTTGGTAGGGCTGCAATTGGGGAAATCTGTTCTGTAAACAATAATTGGGAAAATTTGTTTATTATCTGTAGTTCATTTATTTTCTCAACCTTTCATTAAAATACATTCCCCACATTATTACACCAAGAAAATTTTAACTAGCCCTTTTCTTTTCATTCTCATTTTTTCTTTGGTATCATTAGCCATTGTTTCTCTAAATGTGGTCTCAGTGAAGCTTGTCGTCTCCTTTTTGCTCTCTATTATAGAAGTATGAGAACTTCCAATTTCACCATAAGCCAAATTACAACAAATTCACACTCACACAAAGACACACACACACACACACATATATATATATATAACATATACATACATACATATATATATATATATATATATATATATATATATATATATAGATCCTATCCAGAGCGGAGGTCCGCTTTGAAATTAAAGTGTGAACTTCGAGTTTTTGGTCGCTTTTCGGTCGCATATCCACATCTCGACCGTTCAGTTTTTAGGTACTAGTGTATAGATCATCTCTGCAAATTTTCAGCCAAATTGATGATCGTTAAGGCATTGATTATTGCCTTAAAGCTAGTACAGTTCAGGTTGACAGATTCAGTCCGTCGATTTGTTTAAGCGAGTTAGATACCTTAACGATCATCAATTTGGCTGAAAATTTGCAGAGATGATCTATGCACTAGTACCTAAAAACTGAACGGTCGAGATGTGGATATGCGACCGAAAAGTGACCAAAAACTCGAGGTTCACACTTTAATTTCAAAGCGGAACTCCGCTCTGGATAAAATCTACATATATATATATATATATATATATATATATATATATATATATATATATATATATATAAACACACACATATATAAACATGTCTAAAAGTCCTGAATCTTCAATAATGATGATGCGGCACACTAAATATTTCCAAATATATGCGTTGAGCCTTCTAGACATGAACTTGTAAAAGATGTTGCAGATTCTCGTCCAAGCTGAACTGCCTTCACTTAAATTGCCATAACTCCTAGAAAAATCAGAATCGCAAACCGTAAAATTCCTCAGAAACTAGACACATGGGGCTTTCCGTGCATATAGGGTACAGCTTCTAATTCCATCCGAGCAGTTCCCAGTAATTCAGCGAAGTTACTATATAAACACACACACACTGCTCGAAGTTACTATACCGACCGTTGAAAAAACCCCTATCTCTCTCTCTATATATATATATATATATATATATATATATAAACACACACACACACACATATATTATATATATATATATATATATATTTATAAACACACACAAATATATATCTATATATATATATATATATATTTATAAACACACACACATATATAGGCTTTTTGATGAGGCCTATATATAGGTAATAAAAGACTCATTGTTTTTTATTGATCATATTTAATATATACACACACACACACATATATAGGAATTAACTTATAACATTTATTAATATTAGTTAAGCCATTAAGGTGGTTATATTCAATTAACTATCTATATAAATCTCTCAATATTAATTGTTGTGTAACAAAGAAAATAGAAATTAAAGAAAACAAAACTTATGAAATCAATTAAAAGAAAGAGATAAATTGCATATTATAGAAAAAAGAGAAACATAATTAAAAAATAGAAAAAAAAAAATTATTAGGGCTTATTCAGGCAGGCTCAAACGGGCCGGGCCGGGCTTCATTTTCATGGCCCTTACCCTACCCTATTTTAGAAAAGGCCGGGCCGGCCCGCTCTAATACAAAGACCGGGTCGGGCTTAGGGCCGAAGGGCCAAATGATGACCCCTAATATAAGTCATGTATTCCTTGCTTTTTACAATCAATGAGAATTTGCCTTCTTTGTTTTTCTTCTTTCACCAGTCTTCTGCAGTTTCTATTTTTCTAAAACCCAGACTCCTATTAAGGGGCTTCTTTACAAATGGATGTTTTAAAAGCTCAGCAGCAGTGGGACGATTATCTGGCTTCTTTACAAATGGATGTTTTAAAAGCTCAGCAGCAGTGGGACGATTATCTGGCTTACGTTGAAAGCATAGACGGATGAAATCTTGTGCCCTTCTTGAAAGAGAATCAGGAACCGGAGGGGGCTCCCCCTTTCCAATTTTCCATAATGCCTGCATCTGTTTAAAGAAGAAGAGATAATGTTATCCAAACAAAATAGAGGCTGAAGAGAAATAGTCTAGTCATTTTGAACCATAAAGAGTAATGAAAATGGCACAAACCCATTCGAGATTACTGTATGGAACCATCCCAGTTAACATCTCCAACACAGTACATCCAAGACTCCATATATCAGCTGGAAGGCCATAACCTTGACTCTTACGATTAACAACCTGCACAATAATAGCTTGGCTAAGAAATCCTAAAAAAGTGGACACAACGTACTACATGATAGAATCATCATACGCAACCTCTTGGTCAATAAACTGATAATGTATAAGTATCTTGCACCTTTTCAAATTTGCAAAAGCCAAGACATCACCTAATGCTAGAAAAAGATAATTCATATGATAGAAAGGGAAAATAACAGCTGGCAAGATTCAGATTGCAAGAGACCTACAACCAAAATCGCATCCCCATCAATCACATACATCCATCAGCCTATAAAGCGATCTAGCCTTAAGAAAAAGCTATGGAAATCATTGTGGAGAAAATACAGGTTCAAACACACAATACTAAACAATTGTTGCGCCTACAAATAATCTCCTTGGTACTTGAGCAATCATTGCCACAAGCATAAAGAACTAAAGTTACTGTTGATTCTGAAATGACCTTCTTAACTAACACTGTTAAATATCATAATTACTTTCTGAATTTAACCCAATTTCTTTCAATATGCTCTTGGGACGAGTTAGAATAACACAATTTATTGAAACTACATAATAGTGCTATGTATCTGGCTGTGTTCTTTGGAGAAAGCATTAATTATCTAATCAGAAACAGTTAGGCTCTGTTATCTAATGTTTTCTTCTTTTACTTAAGAAGAGAGAAATGGAGAGAAGATACAATAAATTTTACTTACAGACTAAAGACAATTTTAGAAAGCTTATAGTTTTAGTTTTATGCATCCTCCTTCCTCTCCTTTTCACTTTTCTCATTTCCCTTTCATACTTTTCCTTCTCTTTATTGTGATTATAAAAATAAATAAACATGTAGACAATCTGAATTCTGAAATAAGCCCACCAACCACATCACTTTATAGGTGGCCCTTTCTACTAAAATCCTCTATCAAGAGAGGGGGAATCAACATAATTCAGAAAGCTAGACATTAGCCAAGAGCCAGCACCGATGCATATACTGTATCATAGTTACAAATGGTGGTAAAGTTTAGATTAGAACAATAAACCAAGTTACCTAGGCAAAATCGGATAGACTAATTAATAAATGTCATTACATTGCCCACTTTATAGTTCCTATCTTCTTGTATTTCAAATTTGTTTTTGTGTTATGGTAGAAATAGAATATAAAAAGGTATATCACTTTACTGTTTCCTCCAGCCAATTGTTTACCAACATCCTCTGTTTCTAATAAATATTATATTTGGAATCCAACAACCTAACCAAAGCAACTAACAACAATTCTCTCAGAGTTCAAGAAGCAAGAATCATTCGTGAAAGTCGTCCTAAAAGGATCACTAAATTTATCAGTGATGGCAGTGGAATAAGACACGAGTGATTGATTTGGAAGTATTATAGGCATGTCCTCCAATAACAGAGCTCTTAAGCACACAAACTAATACAAAATTTTAAATTCAAAAGTGCAAAGGCAAACCTCAGGGGCCATCCAGTATGCAGTTCCTTGGCAAGATTTTATATCTTTCATTTTGATAGTCTGGAAAGAGGACGCAACACACAGTATAAGGAGAAATAATTCACAACCTTGTGGAGACTACAAAAAACAATAAAATACAATTGAATTTGGGGAATGGAAGACAAACCTTTGCCAATCCAAAGTCAGCAAGCTTCACAGATCCATTAGCATGCACCAAAAGATTTGCACATTTAATGTCCCTGAATGCAAGAAACACAGAGATGAGAATAGATGTATTCAAAATTACAAGGCAAAGGATGATCAGGAACATTGTAATGGTGCACAGATTTGTTTTCTCAGTTTTTTGGAATGAATCCTCACATGAATATGGCTCATTGGTGGGACTTCATAATCTTCTGAGATCAATACAGCCAAAACCATAAGAGGGTACGTTTTTGGAATGAGTTACCTGTGAATCACTTTTCGGTCGTGAAGATACTTCAGACCTTGCAAGATCTGTCTAGTGTATACAGAGACATGCGAATCTGTAAGATGGTACGTTTGATATAGCTTTTGAAGGGAGCCTTTGGTTACAAGTTCCAGAAAGATATAGAGCTTTGATCCATCCTGCAAAGACCAATCAGAAAATATAAATAATATAACGGTGCTCGCAAATAAGTGGATTCACAGGGATAAGAGCTATGAAAAATTAATACTGAATTAATAAATGGCTTAACCGCTTCACAACAAATACACCTACTAGTATTGATGCAACGAGTTCCTCATACTATTGGACTCAAACAGAAGTATCATATAGTATGGACACTAGATGATAAGGTAACCCCTCAAACAAATGCATAACAGTGTGGACAAGCATGTTTACAATTATCTACAGTGAGTTTGTATGTGAGAAAAAAGAAATTAAACAAAGATGCTAACTGCATAAAATAAATCCTGTGACAGAAAGGCAAAATATACCTCTGTTTGTGATTATTTAATATTACAATTATCTACAGTGAGTTTGTATGTGAGAAAAAAGAAATTAAACAAAGATGCCAACTGCTTAAAATAAATCCTGTGACAGAATGGCAAAATATACCTCTGTTTGTGAATATTTCATACTCTAGTCTGTACATTGAAGGAATGTGCAGAGTAGCATCAAAGATCATCAATGTCATGTCAATAAGTTTCAAATAAAAGTAAGCCTCCACATATCATTACATGAATCAGTAGCAAAGTAGCAATATCGTATCATGAACGGAATTTTGGACATCCATGAGTACTTTTGTAGAAAAGTTCATAGCATGGCTAAATAACTATCCATGGGAATGGACTATAGAATAATGGGTACCTTTTGTGTGCCATAATACTGAACTATGTTTTCATGTTCAAACTGACTCAGAAGAGCAATCTCCTGGAAGAAAAACAAAGACAAAAACAGACAATGAGAAGAAGAGCATCTCAGCAAGGAACAAAAAACGAGGTAGACTCTACCGGTATACGATCACTGAGTCAATTACTTAATAGTTAATATCAGGGACATGCAATTTCAGGGCATATCATGAAATAGAATCCAATGTCACCTGTTCAAGTTGAAAAACTCTTTGCCTCCCCAGGCTTCCTTGATCAAGCAAGGAAACTTCCTTGACAGCAATGAAGCATCCGCCACTGAAAGAGAGCAAAATCATATTCAACAAAGATCTTGAAAATATCAGAGCTAAAGAAAAGATGAAAACGTGGAACCACTCTTTTAATAACATTATATGAGAAAATTTGTCAGTATATAAGTGCATAGGAAACAAAGAAAAGTTTACTTTAATACAGTTATAAATTTTTCGTAAGGCCATAAGGGAACAAGGATTTTATCCATGGAAGTAAGATACTGCAGAAGTTGCAAGAATAAAAGGAACAAGTGGATAGGCGTCCTCACTCCCCTATTAAAAGATAAGAGCTACCACAAAGGCTCAATAGTCTCATAACAAGCCTAGCTCAAGCATGGAAGGTTCAAACTTCCTCTTCACACTGAGCAGAGCTGGTCTTTTCATCACTATATCACCAAGTCCACTGAGTTTATCTATCTTCTTCCCTCACTTGAATTTTGAAACAAGCACCCTAAAATGCTGGTTATATCACATCACACGTTGATGTTTCGACGCTTCACAGGCATGGATTTGCCATTGAATCCACCTAATCCTAAATGTACAGATAACTGTGAACTAGAGAAACGATATCAATATACAACTGAACAACTCCGACCTCAAGCAATGCAAGATAATGAATTTTAAGACATCTACAAGATTG
The DNA here is from genome assembly GCF_958449725.1 of Rosa rugosa. Classification (NCBI taxonomy): domain Eukaryota; kingdom Viridiplantae; phylum Streptophyta; class Magnoliopsida; order Rosales; family Rosaceae; genus Rosa; species Rosa rugosa. The sequence continues at coordinate 2,883,346 of NC_084821.1, forward strand.
AGCATTCATAATTAAGCAGTTAAAATGAGTTTTGAGCAGCACTTACTCAGAAATTCCTTCATACACAGACCCAAAAGAGCCGCTGCCGAGCAAATCACCCTTTTCCCAACTAGTGACAATAAGCTTAGGCTTCCAATCTGGCGAAAACCCTCCACATGGAGAAATACTGGAAAACTCTGTGGTAGTGCTGGAAAAGTCAACATCCTCTACTTCTTCAACTTCTTCATCAGAAGAAGACGAGGAAAAGGAACCAAACCTTCTCCGCACCATTTCCGACGACTCCCTCTCTTCTTCAGGAGCGAAGTCCCTCAAAATGTCCCAAGTCGAGCATCCATTGTCAATCAACGGAACCCTCACCATCGACGGTGGTGGCTTCAGCCCTGGCGGCCGCACTCCCTTAATTCCGACACTTGCAGTACAACTACTATTCGCAGTACAAAACCCGCTCGGCCCCGCCAATGTGCTTTGAATTTTTGTCAAGTCAGGGCTCTGGGATACAACAGCCATAATCACATGATGAGAAGTCCCATTTTTGCAGGATTGTGCAGCGACGTGTTTTACCATTGTTGTCTTGCCGACGCCTCCCATGCCGTAGACACCATCGGCAGTGACCTCGTCATCTTTATCTTTTAGCGCCTTCATAACCTCATCTATGGCTTTTCTTGTTGCTTCATATGCTTCAAAATCTCCGGAAGACATTGTAAACTCAGTGTCAATAGGTTGTATTTTTTTGCACACAAAATCCACAATTGCGTCTACAAGTTCTCTATCAGTCCTACAAGGAAGGAAGGATGGAAGAATCGAGGGTCAAATAATAAATGGAAAAGCTGTACGCATGACTCTTGATGATTGAAATAGATAATCTCATCATGATACCTACTTATAATTCTTTGTATGCCACCCAGAGAAACTGGCCACTTTGTTTAAAGCATCATTCCACCGCCGCACATTCTGTAATGTGTGTCGCCCATGGCTTGCATGCTTATTAAAAGCTTCTCCGAAACTCTTCGTTCGGTACCGTACATCAGATGGTTCCACCTTATAAAAAAGTGGAAAAATTCTTTTGCTTCCTTCCATGCACTCACAAATCTTTGTAAGTTCCTCCAAACACCAAGTAGAATGAGCATAGTTTTCCGACAGAACAACAATTGCAAACCTTGATCCTTCAACTGCCTTTAGGAGAGCGGGAGAAATCACATCCCCTACTTGAAGATCTGGATCATCCATGAATGTTTTAATTCCCCTCCTCTTCAGTCGATAGTATAGATAAGAGGTGATACTCCTTCGAGTGTCTGGACCCCTGAAACTCAAGAACACATCATACTTCCACTGAACAGGTGAATCATACTTCCACTGAACAGGTGATGATGAAGAAGAGGAAGAAGCAACCGGCCCGGCGGCAACACCACCTCCAGGCGTGAGTTTCATTTCGGAGGATACATCTACCGGGAAGAACTGTCGGGTCACGGGTTGCGAATCAGCAATGTCCGTGAACCAGACCCCGAATATCTTGCAGCCACTTTTTCCGTTGCCGTCGGCCGAGGTGGTGCCGTCGTCCTCCACGCGTCCCTGATTAGGAGGCTCATTCAGATCCCACATTTTTTCTTCTTATCTCGCTCGGTAGCTCGACGCCATTTTCTGGACGATTCCGAAAGGAAAGATCTACAAATAAACTCGGGTTCTTAACATCAAACCCAGAATTCTGGGCAAAACGGTATGAAAGAACAAAAAAAGAAAACGAAACAAAAACTTACCAGAGAGGAAAGCTGAGAAACTCAAAAACACATGATACTTCCGCGGACGAGCGGATGATAATGATGATGATTCAACTGATGAAGGAAGAGATGCAGAGGGCGCCATTGAACCAGCAAGAAATTTCCAGTGAAAGAAGCAAACAAGGGAATTGACTCTGAAGTCTGAATAAATTTTTAATGGCACATATCCTCATTTATTTTTTATTTTTGTGCCATTTTACTTTTGTCTATTAAATAAAAATATCGAATAAATCAAACGCAAAAAAAAAATTGAAAACAATTTATCCCTAATCCTTTTTTTTTTGAAATAAGGGCCGGTGTGGCTGCCCTTAAGCCTTCATTAATGAAACCATGGAATACATGGGGGGGACATGAGACCTAAACCCCAAATAACAAAGTACATCAAGAAAACTTCCTGAGATAATACCAGGAGCCTCAACTACAAACATGTATCCGAAAAAGCACCAACTAGCAACGAGCGCACTACTGGCATCTCGAATTGCTTTGACATAACGGTGACACGACGGAAAAATAACCTGATCTGTAACTCGATTACAGCTTAGCATAATTTCCATAAAAACAGATTTCCCATCATGTTGCCGCTGGAAAAAACATCCAGCTACACTAGGTTTCCACCTACCACTAGGAGGCAACGACCATTTGACAAAGCAAGTAACTCGCCACCAACCTAGAGCAGACCAGGCATAAGAGATGCACATACCGGCACAGAGGCCACTCCAAACTACCCTTACTCGAAAGAGAAGGGACTTATTTGAGGTCATAAAGACCCAAAACCTGCAGGAAAGTAAACAACTGAAGCAAACAAACTGAACAGAAAAAACTACACACAACAACCCAAGCAAACCGCGAGGCCCAAACAGATCGACCCGGCCCAACCACCACCGCCCCCAAGGATGCCTCCGGTGACTGCACGCCAGAAGCAGCCGGCAAATTGTGTCCTGCAACGCCCCATCCGTGTCCCAGAGCCACTCCAACTGCCCCAGAAACAACACGGAACCACGCCTGCAGACCCACGTCCTAACCCTAACCCAGATCGAACTCAGATCCACCCAATCCCAGATCGAACCAGTCTCCACCCCCCTTCTAACCCAACGTCGCTGCAACGCCCCAGCCGTGTCCCAGAGCCACTCCGACTGCCCCAGAAACAACACGGAACCACGCCTGCAAACCCACGTCATCGACCTCAGATCCACCCAAACCCAGATCGACCCAGTCTCCACCCACCGTGGACCACGCTTCCAGGAATCCCTGCCAGCACCCACCCACGCACGACGGAGAGAAGGATCCGATCTGGGAGAACTGCCCCGATCCAAGACAAAGCAGTTGACCTCCTTCCCCGAGCCAGATCCCCGCCAAAGAGCCTCGCCGCTAGTCTCCATCCTCATCCCCTCCCGGACCGGAATGCAGCGGCAGGGGGCCCGCCGGCGTTCGGCCGGGAGAAAACGCTCGATCTCTGTTTTCTGTTTTGGTTTCCGCGCGTGAGGCGCGTTCTTCAAGTGGGTTTTTTTGAGCTTTCCTTTTCTATTTATCCCTAATCCTTAAACCACTGAATCAAACCACTCATCATGCACAACCTCACACTCCATTGAAAATCAATCAATAAGTCCAATTTCAAAATAATTTCCATTGAAAGAAAGAAAGAAAAAACCTAATTTTATTCCAAAAAAATTTCACACTTTGCCATAAGACCTCATAATCTATATCAGACCTCTCTTATTTCTTAATTATTAAAAGTATGTCCTTATTTAAGAAAAATATATATTTTTATTCTCTCTCCAAAGCTTTACAATAATAGAATGAAAATTCTTCTATACACGGCGGTGCAAGTTCACATATACCAATTATGCAATCTCAGCCGTTTATATGTAAAGTCCGTTATTTATCACTCAAAACCGTCCACACAACTGCAGTTACCAGACTTTGAGAAATATCCGGTGTCATCCATGAATGTTCTAATTACACTCGTCTTTTGCAATTAACGGTACAAATGGCATAGAAAACTCCTACGAGTATCTTCACCTTTGAAACTCAAAAACACATCATGCTTCTACTTAGTAGACCTTTCAGCTGCAGGAAGAAACCAACAAAAAATGAAACAAGAACAGTCACGAAACCAAGAAAAAGAAGCAAAGCAGAAATCAAAATGAAAAGCAAACCCAAGGAAGGGAAGGGAGAGACTTTGAAGCTAAGCAACTTAAGCCCGACGACAGCTTGTCTTGTTGCGTCTACTGCTTCAAAATCTTCAAAGGAATTTGACATTATAGGCTCAATTTCAGTAGTCTATGCCTTCTTGCTTCAAAATCTCCCTTAGACATCATATACTCGATCTCAGTAGGCTTTACTGCACACGTAATCGACTATGTGTTTAACAAGTACAGAGCTAAAAGGAAGAAGGTGAAACAATCATCGGGTCAAATTCCATAATCAGAAATATAATTGTTCTTAATTAAGAGTCTCATGCATCATGCTTACTTATATTCTGGGTATGCAGCATATGCTATCCAGAGAAATCAGCCACCCTTTTTAAAGAAAATTTCCAGTGTTGTGCCTTCTCTCTGTATGGCCCAGATTTTCATGCCTAGTGAAGGTTACTTCAAAACTTCCCTGTTCTTCTCGTACATCAGACAGATCCATTTGATAAAAAAGTGGCAGAACTTCTGTATTCTTGGCTTCGGAGCGTGGGAAAATCTTTGCAAGCTCAGCCAAACACAATGTAGAAGAAGCATAGGTTTGCAAGAGAACAACCATAGCAACCTGGATACTTCAACTGCAGTTAGGTTCTTTGGAGAAATATCAGTCCCTATGTCAAGCGCTCGGTCATCCATGAATGTTGTAAGTCCTCTGTTTTCCAATTCCTAGTATTAATAGGAAATGATACCCTCGCGAGTGTCTTCACACCATAAACTCAAAAGCACACCATACTTCCACCACCGAGGAGCTTGATGATGATTTGGGTGATGAAGAAGGAGATGCTGAGGCTATATGGGAGCTCATGGCCGTAAAAAACCACCACAAAAGTGACGAAATTCACAAGATAGCTAGGGACCACGTGCACGGTAGCTGCAGATCACAAAAAACAGATGGAGCTTGCAACCAAAATTTTAGTGAAATAATGGAAGAGAGACGATTGTAAGTCAAGCGGGACTAAGTTTCCACTTGATTCATATCATTGACTCTGATCGATGGACATTGACCTTAGTTTTGCCGGACTGGTTCTACTATCAAGCCAGCTGGCCATAACCTGCACTTCGAGTATTTATGATATCATAAATATCCATCGTTAGCATATCCAGCATTAAATTTTCATTTGAAAATACCAAAACTTCACTTTTGTACGTCATCACAAAGATAGTATATACGTACACACAAGCATTCTGCATCGCTGAATAGAAGTATGTGCTAAATGCCTAAATAGAAGTTACCACAATATCAAATATATTACGAAAGAATGAAAAACGCATCGAGACTAAGAGTGTTGGACAGAACCTAGCTTTGAACTTCAGAATCATCAAGGACTTTAATTGCCGCAAATTATATAGATATTTGCAGCCAGAACACCTATGCACTGTCCTTCATTCTGACAGGCATGCAACAGAAGATAATCAAAACCCAGGAAATATAAGTTACTGAAAAAAAAATTCAGTGTTCAGCTAAAAGAAAGAGATCCTACTGGCCAAAAAAATTTGTAATGATGAGAGATCCTATCAATGCTGCGTAGCTTAAAGTAGGCAATCCCTACTAATAACCTCTTCAATTACTAGCAACTTCTTCAGTAAATTAGTTATAATTTTCTAAAGAAACTCTCCATTGCTTCGATCACCTTCTCTGTGTCTTGCCTAGACTTCTACATACTGAAGGCAACTATAACACTCACTACTAGAAATCTGTTCATAGACATCGCATGTTTTAAATCGGTCATACTTGCACACGATGTAAAAAAGTAATCTGACATCGTTTTACGAAAATACCGATTTAAATGTATGTCATTAACATCAGTTCTTAAAATGACCGGTGTTAAAAGTTTTGTTCAAAAATTTGCGGGAACCTATTTTTGCAAAAAGCGCTAAGTCTTTAAGTGAAATGAAGAAGCGGGTACTAAAACTCAAAACTTTCACACTTAGAAAAAAAATTGCGCCCGACCCAAAACTAAAACAGAAAACCCTAGCGAGACTCCTTCATTCTGAACTCACCCCAAACTGGAGCTCCTCCCAAACTCGACCTCCATTCTGGACCCTAAGCTCACTCGAACTCGCTGCCATTATTACCCTCATTGCTTCCTTCATCTACGTCCTCGGCTTCTTTAGCGTCGATTTCATCCAGTCCGTCATCTTACGTGCGCGCCTCCCACTATGACGGTGACGACGTCCTCATCAACTCCCGCTCCTTCTCTCCTTCTTCTTCCCTTCTCTCTCTCTCTCTCTCTCTCTCTCTCTCTACGCTCCGCACCCAGCAGAAGCGTAGCTCTACTTTTCTAGGGCGAGAGAGACACACCACACCCATCACCGGCACCCAATCAGATCTATCACCGGCACCCAATCAGATCTATCACCGGCGTTTCAACTTCCGTTTACCTCCAAAACGGCGCCGTCAGGTTCGATTTCCTGTCTCCATGCTCTCCTAGATATCCCAGATCTGAATGTGTTGCTTTCCATTTTGATTGAGTCGATTTTAGGGTTTGTGCGTCTCCGATTCTGCTTCTTTAGCTGGTAAAGCTGAGATTTGGTATCTAATTGCATGCTTGGTTATGTGTTATTGGGGTTTGCTATAGGCGAAAGTAACTTGCTTTATGGTTTATAGGGTTTGCTGATTTTTTTTATTTTGTGAGGTTCACATTGAGCTTGGTAGCTTGGAAATATTGAAGGATGTTTCAATTGTTTAGAGCTATGGAGTTGCTCATTACTTTGGGCTTGTGATGAAATGAACTTTTTCTGAAAGGACAAAAATTTGGGAGCCTCTGTGTGCATAATGTGTCCCATTGTTTGGTGTAGTGCTTTATCGATCAGTTGTAATCTGTTTCGTCGATATTATTTGTTGGTGCTTATGTGAGTTGTTCGTTCCTCAGTTTGCTCTAGAGGACCCAACCATCTTGAAACCATGGAGAGGATGGGTTGAATATTCTATTTTTCTGGTTGCTTTAAGTGAAAGTAGCTTGATTTGTGGTTTGTGTTTTTGGCTCTATGGTATTTTTTTTCCTTTGGACACTGGTGGGTGTGAACCTACTGATGTAATTTGGGTTTAGGTTTCCAGGTAGCAGATATTATCAGCTGTTTGTAGTCATGAAGTTGCTGATAACTCTGGGGTTTTGATGATAGGAACTTCTTTAAAAAGAACAAATCTAGGTATAGTTTTTTGTGCTCTCGCATTTGCATATTCTCAAAAGCTCTCTTTGCATGATGTTTGCCATATTGGTTGATCGGTGGAGACAGTACTGTTTTTCATAGTTTGATTCTTTGGTATCCGTAGTTGATGCTTACGTGAAAATTCCACTTACATGTTGTAGGATAGCATATTAATTGCCATGGCTGCCACTGCAACTGCCTCTGCTGGTCCTCGATATGCTCCAGAAGAACCATGAAAAGGATTGGTTGATTGTAAAACTGGGTATCTTTACTTTTGGAACCCTGAGACCAATGTGACTCAATATGATAGGCCTACAAGCTCAGCTCCTCCATCAAAGGCTTCTTCTGCACAGTATTTAAGTTCTTCAGTTCAAGTTCAATAATCTTCTCAAGGACAATGTCGTGATGAGGGAGATGATAAGTATGGGAAGGGCAGCAATGGTGGATCAAAATTTGAGGCAGGACTGAGGAATGTGCAGGTAATTGCTGTCACTTGATACAGTTTCAAATGTATATGACTTCTCATACAGTTGCATTTTAATATGAGAACTGATATGTTTTTCTTATTTATGCATTAGAGTTCAAGAAGTGCACCAGTTTCTTCTAACAATGGTCCAAGTGGGTCAGTTAGTGCACATGGAGTATCTGTTATTAGAGGAAATGGACCATCAAACACTGGAAGTGGTTTGTCTGCTGAGGCTTATTGTCGCCAGTATGAAATAACTGTTATTGTGAGTATTGAGAACTTTTTTCTATAGGTGTGCTATCAAGTTTCTGGGGTATATATTGATGCATTATCTTTTGCTCTGAAATTTGAACTGTCGTTGTCCTTTTATAAAAGATGGTGCAAATAGAGTTATCATGCATACGTTTCACTATGACATTTTCCCTCATATCTGAAATTGAGGTGATGGTATTAATAGACTTCAAAATGAAGCTCTATGAACCCTCTTTTAATATCTTCTTTATAGAATGGCCATTTTTTTTTAATTAGATTTATTGTCACTGGAGTTTATAGAAATTGACATGCGCAAGCATATCAAGATTTGTTGTTTTTTATAGAGAGCTGCTGTTTTATTCAATATTCTCTAGTTTTTAATGTTCACTTTTTTCCTTGTTACCTGCCAGTTATATGGTTTAAAGTGTTTCTTTCAAGTAACTGACAAAAGTCTTTTTTCTTTGTCTTAGGGTGATAATGTGCCCCCACCGTTTACTTCTTTTGAAGCTATGAGCTTCCCGTCTGAAATTCTTAGAGAGGTATTGACATTTGCTTTAATTATGAAGAACATTTCCAACCAAGATATATATGCATTATATTATGAAGAACATTTTGGAATCAAGGATGAAAGTTCTAGCTTTGTTGAATTTTTGAAATGCTAAATTGCTCCCATGTTAGCAGAAGTGGTTTGGTTTCTACTTTGTTATTAAGGGTACCAGAAAACTTGATGGTGTACTTTGGTATGGTACTGTTGGTTGGTAGTCTCTTCTCCTTGGACTAAGTGACCCGAAAAGGTGGTTCAACTTTTTGGTGAGCGCTTATTACAATTATTACAATCTTTTAGTCACTATTCTGTTTTTGGAACTGCGTATTTAGTTTCTCAATTTGATTTACTGAATTAGTAGACTAATTTGTATCCTATTATGGAATCTGTCTGCAGGAGCATCATGTACAAACTTGTCATGGTTATGTGTCCGTTGCCGTGTTGGGAGATCAGGACAAACCAGCTCTTGTCACTTATCCTGATGTAGCTTTAAATCGTAAGTAAAACAATATTTAGCCACTGAAAAATTATTTCTCGCTTGGTTGCACTTCTGGTCTGAATTTCTTGCTTTTCAAACTTACGAAATTAAAATTAGACCATTAGTTTTTCTGGAAAAAAATCTTGACAGGTAATTTAGTTGATTAATAAAGACATCAACAAGGTACATTCCGGTATGTTCCAACAGAGATGTCTTGTCAGCATGTGGAGGTGAAGCTTTTATATATATATATATATATATAACACAGTTCACTTCTTAATGGCATGGCATTATGTTTATGTCCTTGGGTGCTTTGGCATATATCATACAGCATCATCATCTATAATTATTTCCTGGGCTAACCTATAGTCATTGCTTGAGAGAGTGTTGCATGAAAATTTTATGAGCGACCCGATCTCGAACCGTCTGCAGCAGCCCACCCCAGCGCCTCGCTCTTACACTCCGCGCCTGCGCGACCCCACGCCTCTCCGCCTGCCAGCGCCCCGCGACTATATCTGCAAACCAGCCATCGTTGCAGACCCTCTCTCTCAATCGCTCCCCCTCCCTCAGATCCGATCTCTTGTACGCCGACGACGCGCACCAACAGCCGGAACTTCTCATCCGGTCCTTCCTTCAACGGCGACATCTCCTCCACGTGGAGCCTTCTCCTCCGACGCAGCAGAATCATGCATTGAATCATGAACTGAAGAAATGGGCTATCAGGACAACATGAATCATGCAAGGAAGCACTCTTTGCATCGGTGATGGTCCGTGGGTTTTGATGAAATGGAACGAGAAACGGTCAGAACAAAGCTTACCACAGTCAGGTCAGTTTTCAGAAAACCTTGATTCAATTTCGTCTTCTATTAATTGATGATCACAAGAACTCTAGTTGCATTCCCGGCGTGCGCATAGGCTAGAGTAGATGGTGACCGGATGAAATTTATTTTTCTTGGATGTCTTTCGTGTTGCAACTGAAGGCATCTGTATTGCTGGGAGCATTGGGAAAACTATATCTTTGAGTATTCAAGCATCAGATGGCTGTTTGTCCCTGGGCATTCTTGGGAGGCCTGGACACGGCCTCTGCGCCTCCTTCAACAGCCCCAAAATCACGCACTTTTGCATCTATCCTCGCTAACTCAACAGAGGCTGCTATATCTCTCAGCCAACTACCATCTCCGGTTGTCCGCGGGGATAAAATTTATGTCAAGATCAATGAATCCTTATATCAGGAGCAATTGAAGCAATTCAAAACCAATCTTATTGGTCGTCTTCTTCTACATAAGGGTTCTAAACCTCTTAAGGCTGATGCCCTAAAAGGGTTGCTTGCTGCTCTCTGGCAGCCTTCAAAGCCATGGCGTCTTGTGCCTCTTGGTAAAGGCTACTTTGACATTCATTTTGCCACAGAAGACGATCTGCGTCGGGTATGGAGTGGAGGTACTTGTACTCTTCCTGATGGAATTTTTCGCCTAACTCAGTGGAAACCAGACTTTGTACCAGGAGATACCTTTCCGCAAACTCATGCTCAAATTTGGGTTAGGATTTATGGTCTGAGTCAAGATTATTGGCACCAACAACATCTTATGGAGATCGCTCGGGGTGTCGGAACTCCATTGCAAATTGATAAAGCCACAAGGGAAAGGCAATTCGGGTACTTTGCTCGAGTCTTGATTGATGTGGATCTTGCAGGTGACTTACCACCTTCTTTGATGGTTGAGCGGGAAACTCACTGTTTTCCGATTGAAGTAGTCTATGAGAATGTGTGTACTCATTGTGGGAGGGTTGGCCACATGGTGGATCAATGCAGGTTCTTGAAGAGCTCTAACAAAGAGCAAAATGCTCAAGAACAAAAGGCTGTTAAAAAGCCTTCTCGCATTGGGAGTCAAGAGTATCGTCCCAAGAGGGCTGTAAACAATGCTTCTGAGCAAAACTTCCCTCAGGTGCAACACTCCCCTGAGGTTGCAAACCATGATCAGATTACTAAATTTGCAGAAGATGTTCTCACTGAGGCCGTTGACCAGGAACTGGATTGTATTGCAGATTTGGTCATTAACGAAACCATAGTCAACGGGAAGCCTGGAAGTTGTAGAGGCAACATGACTCCTCTTATCAATAAGAATAAACTTGCCATCCTTGCAAACAAGGAAACTGAAGCAGTGGTTGACATTATTCCTAATGAATTTGCTCTAGTTGTTGGAACAACTATTTTGGAGGACCCTAAGGTTCATATTACTGATGAGAATGATGAAGTTGACAGTGATAATGAAATGTGTGATGAAGATGTGAGCTCCAATATGGAGCAAAAGGCTTATAGTAGTGCCCAGCCAATCAACCCCCTTTCTTCACATAGTGGTCAGAGTTGGCATGATATGGTGGAAGAGGAAAATCTGTTTGATCTGGCAGATTTATCTACGGGTCATGCTCCCCCGGGATTCGAACATGTTGCAACTTTAGCCAAGGATGTTTCATTAATTACTGGTCAAGGAGTTAATGAAGATACAGAGAATGGTTTCACACCGGTTCTTTCTAAGTCTCAAAAGAAGAAACAAAGACGACAAGCTACTCAAGCTCTTGCTCGTGAAACTCCTTATCCAAAGAGGGACAGAACAAAGAATAAAAAGTACAATCAATGAAGGTTCTTTATTGGAATATAAGGGGAATAGGAAACAAGGACTCCCAATCCGAGCTTTCTAATATTTGCCATATTCACAAACCAGATTTTGTTTGTATTGCTGAGCCAAAGGTAAAGTTCACCTCAATTTCAGCAGTTTTTTGGTCTTCTTTGAATTTGGATCTTGTTGCAACCAATGATTGTGGAGCGGCTCTTCCAAATCTTTGGTTGTTGAAGGGTTTTCATATTCCTAATCCGACGATTATTTCCAACTCCGAGCAGCAGGTTACAATTCAGGTTCCTTTTGATAATGAGCCCAGTCAACTTTCTTTTGTATATGCTTCTACCTCTTATATCAAACGCAGGGATTTATGGCAAGATCTTAATGCTCTTCGTCCTCAAACGTCTATCCCATGGATGGTAACTGGGGACTTCAACGCTGTGTTAGGAGCCCACGAGAAATCGGGAGGCCCATCTCCTTCTCGCCTCTCCTGTGCAGATTTTCAAAGTATGTCAGATACTTGTGATTTTGTTCATTTAGATACTTCAGGTTTGTTCTTTACTTGGTCAAATGGTTGGAGCACACGTGGACATGTTGAGCTTCGCTTGGACAGATGTCTTTGTGATACAACTTGGTTTGAAGATTGGCCTTTTACTAGTTGTGTTGCTCTTCCACGTGTTGTTTCTGATCATTCTCCATTGATCTTCTCTGCTTTAAAACTCTCCCCAAGTGGTCCCAAGCCTTTCAGGTTTCAGTCTATGTGGTTGCAGCATCCAAATTTTCATGCAGTAGTGTCTAATTGTTGGAGTTCCTTTCAACTGTGTGGCTGCCCAATGTTTGTTACTTTGCAGAAATTAAAGGCTTTGAAGCATTGTTTGCGTGATTGGAACAAAGCGGTTTTCGGTAATGTCCATCAAAATGTTGCTGCTGCTCGTGAAAATTTAGTCACCATTCAACAAGATATCGCGACCCATGGCATGACTGATCAAAGGTTTGAGGATGAGATTGCTGCAAAGTCTTCAGTCTTAGATGCTCTCAGGATGCAAGAAACTTATTGGAAAGATAGAGCTCGGGTTAAGTGGCTTACTGATGGGGATCGAAGTACTTCTTTTTTCCATACTTATGCCAAGGTTCGTGCAGCTAAGGGTCAAATGTCTTCTATCCGTGTGGGGGAGAGGATACTTACTGACCCTTCAGATATTGCAGCACATACTGTGGCTTTTTATCAGAATCTCTATGATATTTCCTCCCCTTCTACAAATGTGGATGAGGTTTGTTCAGTTATTCCATCTCTGGTGACAGACAATGAAAATGTGGTGCTATCTGCAATTCCTACATCAGAGGAAATTAGAAGTGCAGTTTTTTCTATGGATGGTTCTAGTGCTCCAGGGCCTGATGGTTTTTCAGGGTCCTTTTATCAAGCTTGTTGGGATATTGTTGGTTCTGATGTGGTGGCATGTGTTCGCCAATTTTTTCTTCAAAACTGGATCCTCCCCAACATGAATTGCAACTTTTTAGTTCTCATTCCAAAAGTCCCAAATGCTCAGCTTATTACTCAGTTTCGCCCAATTGCCTTAGCCAATTTTCTCTTCAAGATTATTCCTAAGATTTTGGCTTCTCGCTTGGGGTCTATTGCTGCACGTATAATTTCTCCTCAGCAATCAGCTTTTTTGCCTGGTAGGCGAATTAATCATTGTATTGGTATGGTTTCAGAATGCTTTAATTTATTGGACCGAAAGGCTTATGGTGGTAATGTGGGAATCAAAGTGGATATAGCAAAGGCGTTTGACACTCTGAATTGGGATTTTCTGCTCCGAGTTTTAAGTAATTTTGGGTTCTCTCCCACTTTCACTAGTTGGGTCAGCTCTATTCTTCACTCAGCAAGATTATCTCTTTTAATCAATGGCTCTCCTCAAGGCTTTTTTACGTGTGCTCGTGGTGTTAGACAAGGAGATCCTCTTTCTCCACTTTTATTCTGTCTTGCAGAGGAGGCTCTTAGCCGGGGCCTTCACTTACTTCTCCAAACCCGTCAATTGAAGCCAATAGCTTTTCCCAGGAAATGCACTGCACCGTCTCATGTGTTATATGCAGATGACCTCATGGTGTTTTGTCGTGGGGACAAAAACTCTCTTAAACGGCTGCGTGGGTTTTTTGACCGTTATAGTGCAGCTTCAGGGCAATTCATTAATGCGGAGAAAAGTACTTTCTATCTTGGAGCTAGGTCTCGTCACAGGAAAGGTACAGTTCAACGTATATTGGGTTTTCATGCGGGGCGTCTACCTTTTATTTATCTGGGAGTTCCTATATTTTGTGGAAAACCCCGCAGCTGTCATCTACAAGTTATTGCCGATAGAGCTAAGTCAAGGTTAATGGGTTGGCAGGGGAGGCTTCTTTCTATGGCTGGGCGTACTCAACTTGTGCAATCTGTTTTTCAAAGTATGCTTCTTCATAGTTTTTCAGTGTATCAATGGCCTGCATACCTTGTGAAGAAGTTATCTACTTGGGCGCGTAATTTTATATGGTCTGGAAATATTGAGACTCGGAAAATTGTCACTGTTGCTTGGACTCAAGTTTGTGCTCCGAAAAAAGAGGGCGGGGTTGGTATCCGTGACCTGGCAACTCTTAACTCTGCGGCTGTTTTAAGGTTTGCATGGAACTCTTACACTTCTTTGAACCAATGGGGTGATTATATGCGAACTCGCTACCCTATATTATCTAGTTCCAAAGTGAGTTATCGCAAATCCTCAATCTGGCCAGGTTTCCGCTCTATTGCTCTTCATATCACCCACAATTGTCGTTGGATTATTGGAGATGGTCGTTCAGTGTCCTTCTGGAAAGATAAATCGCTTCAAGATCCAATTTTGGAAATTTTGGGTTTTTTCGACTGGTCAGGAATCAGTGATCTTCGAGTGGCAGATTTCATCTCAGATCATTCTTGGCAGTTTCCCTCTTTTTTCCTTGATACCTTTCCAGACTTGTATAGAAAAATTTCTGATATTTGTCTCCCTTTAGATACAGAACCTGATATGCTCATTTGGGAGTCTACAGCCTCTGGAGAGTTATCTTTCACTGATTCTTATAACTTGCTTAGACGACACTTTATTTTGAGAGATTGGGCTTCTACTATTTGGCATCCCTTCATTCCTCCACGATATTCTTTCTTGGCTTGGAGGATTTTCTTTGATCGCTTGCCCACTGATGATCGACTGAAAAGAGGTGGGATTCCGGTTGTGTCCATCTGCCAATTATGCAAAAGTTCGGCAGAGTCAGCCTTACACTTATTTTTACATTGTCCTTTTTCCCAAAATCTTTGGGGATGGCTGGCAACTCAGTTTGGAACCTCATTTCCTGCTTATGGCTCACTGTTGGATTTTTGGGTGGGCTTTTGTCACAAGGGTTTTTCCCCTCAGCTTTATAATTTGTGGTTGGCAGCTGGATTGCTTACTTTCATGGAAATTTGGAAGGCGCGAAATAGACTCAGGTTTGATAATCGTTCTCCTATTTTTTCTACACTGTGTTGTTCAATTATGGCATGGATTCGGCAATTTGGTTCTTTTGTTCCTGGTTACTATAAGGGCGTCCTTGATTCCCGACTTCTTTCTTCCCTTGGGGTGTGCCCCAAGCCCCGTAAAGCGCCCAAGATTCAACGTGTCCTATGGCATCCCCCCCTCCTTCCTTGGGTTAAAGTTAACACTGATGGTCTGGCGAAAGGTAATCCTGGCCCTGCAGCTTGTGGGGGAGTTTTTCGTGATGCATCTGGGGTTTATTTAGGGAGTTTTTGCCAACCTCTTGGTCGCAATTCTTCCTTTTATGCTGAACTTTGTGCTGTTATTGTGTCTATTGAAGTTGCATTCACTAGAGGCTGGACTACTCTGTGGTTGGAAAGTGATTCTATTAGTGTATTAGCATCTCTCTCCTCTAATTCTTTCTCTCCTCCATGGGACTTGAGAGTTAGATGGCAAAACTGCCTGAAGAACATTCAGCAAATGCAATTTCGTAGCACTCATATTTTTAGGGAAGGGAATGCAGCAGCAGATAAGATGGCAAACTTAGGTGTTTCAAAACACTCATTTACTTGGTATCCTAGCCCTCCTGCAGAGCTTCACAGGTACTTGCAGGCTGATTTTTTGGGACTCCCAAATTATCGCTTCACAGGTTGCTGAGATGATTATGTTGGCCTGTCGTTTTTGCCCTCACCCTCTCAGAGGCTTTTCTTCCCAGAAAGTTGTGCGCAAAGTTAGCTTCATAAGCTTCTACATGCAGGTGCAGGGGAATTCCTGGCATATTTCGAGAGCCAATTTTTCACTTATGTGGCTGATTTTTTCTTCTTTTAGATTTGTTCATGAGGGGGAAGTTCTTCTCTTTCGTTGTTTTTTATTTTTTTTGGTTTCTCTCTTGGACGATGTATTTTTCTTCTTTATTATTAATAAATCGAGTTGGGGGACGGGCGGTGGGTTCCCAGAGAGGGGCAGACCCTTCACCTTCGGGTTTGAGGGTGGGACAAGTGCCCTGCATTGTCTGTCTCCGAGGGTGTTGCATTAGATTCTCTGTTTTCTTCTGTATAATACTCATGCATTAAGATCGGGAGAGTACTATGTGAAACAAACAAGAAGAAAAGGAAAAGAATAATGAAGATCTTAGGGTACGTTGGAATAATACTATAATAGCATAAACATTTATTATATGGTGTTTGTTTTGTCATTGTCTCATCTCATTTAGGAAGATACGTGTGTTCAGATGTAATCTGAGACGGTGAGACTCTGTTAAATTTGCTGCGTTGTTAGCAGCTGTTGGAAGAGTAATTGGTTCACACAAGAGATGAGCTATATGATACTTGCTTTAATAGTGAGGTATTTCAAACATGATACTTTATAAAGTGCAATTCATATATACTTTTATAAGTTTCTTGTATGATCTCCTACTTAAACTTGTCTTGATGGTTCTATATTGATATAGTACCAGGCCAAAACTCGAAGGAACTGTTGCAGATGGAGAAGCCTCAAATTCAGAGAGTAGACTGATTTGGTGGTTTCGTGATAGA
Source organism: Rosa rugosa (assembly GCF_958449725.1). NCBI lineage: Eukaryota > Viridiplantae > Streptophyta > Magnoliopsida > Rosales > Rosaceae > Rosa > Rosa rugosa. The sequence goes on from NC_084821.1 coordinate 2,899,853, forward strand.
TTGAAGAAGGCCTCGGGAGTTTTCTGGGAAAGAAAGAGGAAGGGTGATCTCTTCATTATGAGAGTTGGAATGAGGAGTGTCGAGTTCAAGGTTATTGAGACTGATCATTCTGAGTACTGTGTTGTAGCTCTAGACATTGAAATATTTCCAATAGGGTTTACTAAAGTGGCTACAGATAAGAATTCTAAAGCTGGATCAAATGTCTAGGCTAGCCTTTGTCGGTTTTGGGGTATTATTTTGTGAATTATGTTGAATCATGAACTTGAAAAGAAAATTAATGGAAAGCCTCGATTTTTGGATGATGGGAAATGCATTTCTTTTCCATTTGCACATTATGCCTGTCAGTATGAAGTGAATTATATAAAAGCATAACAAAACAGTAATGCCAAGAAAAACGATGTCAGTTGAAAGATTAGAAACCAGTATCAAAATGAAAATCGATGTCTTATGATTATCAATATATCGAATTGTGTCCACAGAACCGATGTACCCAAAACTAGTGCACATCGATTTCTAAACACCAAACGTAATCTATTGCCAACACACAAATCACCTACCATAAAGTAAACTGATGAATCATTAAATAGAGAACATCGGTTTTATAAAAGAAAAGCGATGTCTGCAATGAAACAACACGTCGGTTTTAGAAACAACAAGCGATGTCTAGAAGGGTTCGAGACATCACTTCTGAAATAGAATTCGATGCAAATGTTCACTTAGGTATTGTTCGAGATATACTTTATTAAGCATAAAATGTGAAAATATGAAGAATTAAATATAGTTAACATATAAGATTATGATGATTATAATGATTATACATCGATTTGTTTTTTAGAATCGATGTTGGTTGTTGTCTGGGACATCGGTTAAAAACGCGCTTATACTGATGTCTATATCTTTCTCTACACCCACTAAGACATCGGTCGAAAATTAGTTTAACATCGGTTCTGGACTGATGTCTATGAACAAAATTCTAGTAGTGACTCCTGTTTTTATATCATAGATTAGAGGGTTTAGACACCTTAAAAATGAGGCAGAAGCTGGTTGAGCTGAGGGAAGAGACGCAGAGGCTCTTCGGGTGTTGGAGGCCAAAAAAGCGAGAAAGAAAGAAGAAGCAGGTCTCAAGAGAACAGGCAAGAAAGCAACAACAAAGAAGTGATGAAGAAACTACAGAAACCAGTGTAAGAACCAGAAGGAAGGTGGTAAGAATAGATCAAAGTAAATGTGATGACTTCTAATTCCAGATCAATAATGCACATTACCTGGCCAAAGGAGAGATGCCCAATTAGCAGGTGTAGTTAAAGTATTTGGATCAATTATATTGTACTTGTATCCTTGATAAAATGTAAAAGGTGGCATACTCCACTAGTATTGGCTTAGACACACCAACCCTTGGGATGATTGGTAAACATTTGAAGTCTTTACCCTGTCAGAATTGGAGTCCAATTAATCTTATGAACTGAATGGTGTTGGATTTAAAAAAGGATGGGAATAGGAAATCTGGAAATGCAGAAGTGTTTATGCAGACAAAGGAATATTATTTTTATGAGTTGCTACAGCAGAGCTCTTCAGTTTCTATTCATTGGATTGAGCAACAGTACATCAACAAGGCTATACTTATAGGCAGCTTAGGACTCTAGACAATTCTATCTTAGAGAACCCAAGACACTCATCGGGACTCTAATACATCATTAACTTAGGCTGTTACAACAGCCAACTACTTCATAAATACAAATCAAGAGATAAACAGAAGACTCTAGAGTTAAGGAGAAAGTACATTAATTCCAACACTCCCCCTTAATGTGCTTTCTTCACCACACCAATGAGCTCCCTGAGATGGCAGAATTTTTCCTTTGAAAGTGCTTTGGTGAGTATGTCAGCCAATTGCTCCTCTGACATGCAATATTGCAGCTGAACTATATCTTTCTCAATTGCTTCTCTGATGAAGTGATACTTGATTGCAATGTGCTTTGTCCGTTCATGATTGACCGGATTCTTTCCAATGGCAATGGCAGATTTGTTGTCACAGTACAAAGTGGTTCCTTTCTCTTGCTTCTCTCCAATGTCTTCAAGAATTCTTCGAAGCCATATCGCTTGAGATGTTGCTTTTGCTGCTGCAATATATTCTGCTTCAGCAGAGGATTGAGCCACAACACTTTGTTTCTTTGAAGCCCATGAACATACTCCTGAACCAAGAGTGAAAACATAAGCTGAAGTGCTCTTCATGTCGTCAAGGCAACCAGCCCAATCACTGTCAGTGTACCCAACAAGAGTTGATTTTTCTGCTGCCTTGTACATAATTCCATAATCAAGAGTGCCCTGCAAGTATCTCAACACTCTTTTTGCAGCTCCGTAATGAATTTGACTTGGCTCTTGCATATACCTGGAGAGAAGACTCGCAGCAAACATGATGTCAGGCCTAGTAGCCGTTAGATACAAAAGACCACCAATTAAACTTCTGTACTTCGTAGCATCTGCCTTCTTCGCACCATCCTCCTTCTTCAACTTTTCATTTGCTATCAAAGGAGTAGCCACAGAATTGCACCCAAGCAGATTAAACTTCTTGAGAATGCTCTCTGCATATTTCTTTTGGGAAATAAAAATCTCATCTTTTGATTGAGATACTTCAATCCCCAAAAAATAATGTAGAAGGCCCATGTCATTCATCTCATAAGTACTCATCATATCTTTCTTGAACTGCTGAATCACATTCTCATCATTGCCGGTGAAAATCAGATCATCAACATAAAGAGAAACAATGAGAATAGAACCTGCTTTCTTGTACACATAGAGTGTAGGCTCACTTGGACTCTTTTGAAAACCTCTCTTGACAAAGTATTTGTCAATTTCAGCATACCATGTCCGAGGAGCTTGCTTAAGCCCGTAAAGAGCCTTTTTTAACCTGTAAACTTTGTCTTCTCCCCCTTTAACTAGAAACCCTTGAGGCTGCTCTATATAAACTTCATCTTTCAATACTCCATTTAAAAATGCTGACTTCACATCAAGTTGAAATATCAACCAATTCTTTTGAGCAGCAAGAGCAATCAAGGTTCTTATAGTTTCAAGTCTTGCAACGGGAGCAAAAGTTTCAGAATAATCAATACCTGGCTGTTGAGTAAATCCCCGAGCCACAAGCCTTGCTTTATGTTTATGGATGCTTCTGTCTTGATTGAACTTCATCTTGAAGATCCATTTTACCCCAATAACTTCTCTGTCTTTTGGAAGATCAACAAGCTCCCAAGTCTGATTTTTTTCTATCATTCTTATTTCCTCCTCCATTGCTTTCACCCAAACTCCTTCCTTTTGAGCTTCTTCAAAGCTTTCTGGTTCTATTCCAGAAAAGTTGCATGACTCATATAGGTCGCTGAGTCTTCTGGTCCTTAAAATAGGACTCTCCGGTGATGAGTGCTCTGGAGTAGAAGGACTTGCATTTGAATTGTTTGCTGAAGTAGTTGGTGATTGAGGAATGACATCGTCTTCATGCTGCTCCAATGGAATATTTTCTTCTTGTTGAATGGTAGCATATGGCAACTCCTGCACTGTATTTTCATTCCAATCCCAGCTGGCTTTTTCATTAAAAATCACATCTCTGCTCACAATCAACTTCTTAGTTTCAACATTGAAAAGTCAATATCCTTTTGAGCTGGTACTATACCCAACAAAGATGCATTTTTGGCTTTTTTCATCAAACTTACTTCTCTTTTCAGCAGGGATATGAGCATAACAAATGCAGCCAAAGATTTTAAAATGACTTACAGATGGTTTGAATCCGCTCCAGGCTTCAAATGGAGTCATATTCTTTACTGCTTTGGTTGGACATCTGTTGAGAATGTAAACAGCCGTATGCACAGCTTCTGCCCAAAAATCTCTTGGTAAATTCTTCTCATTCATCATTGAAGTTGCCATCTCCACAATTGTGCGATTTTTCCTCTCTGCTATCCCATTTTGTTGGGGGCTGTAGCCTACTGTCAACTGCTTCCAAATGCCTTCATCTTTGCAAAAATCTTCAAATTCATGAGGTATATTCACCTCCTTTGTCACTTCGAATGACTTTAATTGTGCAGCCACTTTGATTCTCTACAAATGCTTTGAATCTTTTGAAAACCAGAAAAGTTTCTGATTTTTCCTTCAAAAAATATACCCAGGTCATCCTCGAAAAATCATCGATAAATGTGAGAAAGTACTTGAATTGATTGAAGGAGGGAGTTCGCATTTTGCCACAGATATCAGTATGCACAAGCTCCAGCGGTGCCTTTGCTCTCCATGAACTTTGTTTTGGGAATGGAAGACGATGTTGCTTGCCCATAATACATCCTTCACATGAATCTGATGTTGCTTCAATTTTCGGCAGCCCATTCACCATGCTATTCTGTTGAAGAAGCTTCAGACCTTGGAGATTTAGATGACAAAATCTCTTGTGCCACAGCCAAGTGTCTTCAACAACATCTGCCTTGAATGCCATCATGCCATCATAATGAAATATAAGTGGGAAATTTCTGTTCTTCTCCATTTTGACATGTGCAATCACCATCTTTGCCTTCTTATCATAAATAGTGCAGTGATCATCATCAAAAATAAGACGATAACCATTCTCCTGCAGCTGTCCAACACTAAGTAAGTTTTGGCTTAGGTCTGGAACAAACAAGACATCATGAATCTGCTTTACTCCCTTCTTAGTTTTGATTGCAATGCTTCCTTTCCCTTGTGATTTCACAATAGCACCATTGCCGAGCTTTATCTTCGGAGTGACAGAGGTATCCAGATCAACAAATATTTTTTCATACCCTGACATGTGATTACTACAACCACTGTCAAGATACCAGGTCCTTTCTTTTTCTTCAAGGGCTGCTTGATATGCATAGAATAAATTCCCAACTTCTTCATCTTCATGCTTTCTCTCAGAGAAATTTGCTTGATTGGTTTCTCTAAATCTGCAATTCTTTTCAGTATGCCCAAATAAACTACAATACGTGCATTTAGGCTTTCCACGAAACCAACACTTTGCTGAAGCATGATTAGTTTTATTGCAAATCTTGCAAGAAGGCTTAGTTTCAACATTCATCGTACCTTTGTCATTGTTTCTGTTGGATTCCACTTTCTTCCACTTTTTGTCTCCCATTCGTTGATCATCCCTTGGATTGACTCTGCCTTTCTTGATAAACTTCGGTGATTTGAAGGTGAGTTTTGACTGGAAAGCACTCTCAACAGCTTCCTCATTGCGTCCCAGCCTTCTCTGCTCATGAGACTTCAAGGAACCCATCAATTGTTCAATGGATAAGGTGGTGATGTCCTTGGACTCTTCGATTGCAACAACAATAGGATCATATTTCTCCGGCAAGCTGATCAAGATCTTCTCCACTACCTTCTGGTCTGACATGTCTTCACCAAGGGTTCTCATTTGATTGACAACTTCAGTTACTCTAGAAGAGTAATCTTGGATGCATTCAGATTCTTTCATCCTCAGATTGTGAAACTCCCTGCGTAAAGACTGAAGCTTGATGGACCTTGCCTTGCTATCACCTTGAAACTCCCTCTCCAAAATCTCCCAAGCTTCCTTTGCTGTGTTGGCTCTTGTTATTCTTGGAAAGATTTCGTTGGTGACTGCATTTTGAATTTTTGAGAGAGCCTTGGTATCTGTCATTGCATCTGCTTCATATTTTTCTCTTTGTGCAGCTGAAAGTAGACTCTCATCTTCTGGTTCGGTGAAGCCCTTCTCAACGATCTTCCAAAGCCCTTCAGACCGAAGCAGAGTTGTCATCTTCACTTTCCAGAAATCATAGTTTTCTCCACCAAAGATGGGAAGAAAAGAATATGAAACTGGAGTGGTTTCTTTAGGAGACATCTTGGCAGGTTGATATACGGGACGCCCAATACGAACGAACCAGCTCTGATACCAATTTGTTGGATTGAAAAAAGGATGGGAATAGGAAATCTGGAAATGCAGAAGTGTTTATGCAGACAAAGGAATATTATTTTTATGAGTTGCTACAGCAGAGCTCTTCAGTTTCTATTCATTGGATTGAGCAACAGTACATCAACAAGGCTATACTTATAGGCAGCTTAGAGCAACTCCAACAGCTTCCCTATAATTTTTGTATTATAGGGAAGCAAAAGTCAAACCTTTAGCCTCTTTTTCTTCTCAAACTCCAACAGATTCCCTAGTTTACAGTAATCTATAAAATCTCCATATTCTTCTTTAAAATTTTGGAGTTTGCTATAAATATAGGGAATTTGGTTTTCTCTCTCCTCACTTTCCCTAAAATAGAGATAGTTATAGGGAATCTGTTGGAGCAAAAAAGACTCATTTTTCCCTAAATTAGAGAAAAATCAAAATATAGGGAATCTGTTGGAGTTGCTCTTAGGACTCTAGACAATTCTATTTTAGAGAACCCAAGACACTCATCGGGACTCTAATACATCATTAACTTAGGCTGTTACAACAGCCAACTACTTCATAAATACAAATCAAGAGATAAACAGAAGACTCTAGAGTTAAGGAGAAAGTACATTAATTCCAACAAATGGACCAATAAAATGTTGAAATGGAAATAGGAATTTCAATTTGATGCATTTGAAATCGTATTCCCAACCAGATCTATTCTGTATGTCTCATCAACGCAAGCCTAATGAATTACAACTCTTACGATCAAAGTGTATAACACCAATTCTCATCTTTCCAAACTTCAGATCATACCTCGATTGCTCTCTGATTTTTCATTGAACAGCGTTCATGTTCTTGTCTAAATTACAATGAATTTAACTTGATGTTTACGCACATCAATTCTTGCAGAAATATTTACACACATCAATTCTTGCTTTCATTTCTGCAAAACTAAATGCATCTTTCATCTTCAAATTTAAGTGCGGTCACGCAATACCATACTTATGTGCGACCAATCTGAATGACATAATTTGAAGAACACTATAGTCTGCTATAAAATACATTCATCATGTATCATCGTGATCATCATGTACCCAATAAAAATAAAAAATCAATTAGATCCAAAAGAAGTAGACTCACTGAAAACTATCCAAAGGCATGGTTTAGTCAGTTTTTTATGATCATTGAGCTAATTAAGCAAACTAAAATCTTTTTCTCCCTTCTGTTCTTGTCTTCAAAATAATTAGGACAATGTATAATTTATATGCAACAAGAAAACAAAGCAATTGGAACCAAAATGCTCAGAGCAATAATGTTATTAACTTAACAACACATCAAATACTTAATTGACAATAATGTAGTAGTTAGGTGGACAATGGTAGTATCAAATTACCATCTTTCCTTTTGTTCCTCAACAGTTGTGCCTTCATAGACGGGACAACTATGGAAACATGGACATCAGTCTTGCTAACCCATGCATGATAATGAGAACAAACCTGCTCATAAGCCATAGATATCATGGAGTTCCCCCTGAAAATGAACATTAAGTATGTTGATGACTGTAATCACATTTTAGCAAGCATATTGGAGAAGCAAATGTCTGAAAGTTAAAAACTTAAGATAATACAAAACAGGCAAAACAATGATGAGAGCATGAAATGTCTTCCAATTGGAGGTAACACATACAGATTCCAAGAAACTAAGCCAAAGAGTTCTCTTGAAGGTTTGAGTATAGATTCAGTAAAATTAGAAGAAAAAAAAAACTAGCATGAGTAGAGAATGAACCATGTTCCAATTTTGGGCAAGTTTTCTGCACTCCTCAGCAGTATTTTGTTCGCTTATCTTGCCAAACAATATTATACGTCATTGTCTCCTCTCCACTGAGTCTCAACGGGTAATGGCCATATTCCCTTTTACGGATATTAGTTCTAGTCTGTCATTTCTTATGTCCAGCTGGAGAAAAATAAATCTTATTCACAATATAAAAGAATCAATCAGAGACTTCTTTGATAGGTTTGCGTTTTCAGCCATTTCTAAGCATTATCAATGACACAAACCGCATAACGAATCCACAAATAGGCGTATGCAAAATGACAAGCTGAAAGTAACCAAAAAAAAAAAAAAAAAAAAAATAACAAGCTGAAACAATTAATTATAATAGAAATAAACAATCACAGGCTTCAGGTCGTAATGGAAAGATTATTAGTTTTATAATCAATATCCAGTCAACAATGTTTAAACTCCATGAGTTTTTTAGTATGAATAATGTAGAGTAATGGATCCTACAGAAATTTCGTCACATATATACATTGTATTATTCATAATGTTGGCCATGTACGAAAGACAATTGTAAATTCAGCATGGTGGCATCATCCAACTTATAGTAAAAGCATATTTTTTTTCACTCTGCTTTAGCTAGCGCTTAGGTACTTCCCTACGCTTATCGAAGTAAGCAAATGTAAACTTTTCTTCTCCTTTCCATAAATTCTTGTTTCAAGAACAAATTTTACAAATGTACTGCAACAAAATAGCAATGCAATGGGAAACCAAGATATTTAGAGAAAATTATTTCACTAACTGAAAACAAGTCTAATACTTAAACACTTCCATCAATGGAGTTAAAACAAAGGGATTACACACCAGGAAAAAAAGAGAGGCAGAAGCTGGTTCAGCTGATGGAAGAGATGCAGAGGTTCTTTGGTTACTGGAACCACCAAAAAAAATGTGCAGATCTAGATAAATGTTGTAGGAATTGCTCAAAGGAAATTATGGTACACAGAGAGAGAGAGAGAGAGAGAGAGAGAGAGAGGACTAAATTTCCAGAATTCTGCGTAGCAAAACGCCAAAACGGTATGAAAGAACAAGAACCAGAAAACGTAACAAAACTAAAACTTACCAGAGAGGGATGCCGAGAAACTTAAAAGATCTGTTGATGTATGCTTAACTCCCCAGTGCAGAAGGTGTTTGGGAGCTCAAGGCAATTGAAAACCACCAAATTTGACTAATTGACTCTGCAGACTTCAAAGGCTTGACTCTCCTTTGGGATTTGGGCTTGTGGAGTGGCAGACGGCAAATGGATTTTCTTATAGGAAGAAAATAAGGCTTGGAACCAAGTTGAAAAGAAGAGTAAAGGTGGGAAAGGAATAGTTGTGATAAATTTCTGTTTCTGAAAAATGTGAAGGGGATCGGAAACTTTGAAACTTTCATGCATCAGAGGGTGTATACACCATGAAAAAAGAAGCAGAAGCTGGTTCAGCTGAAGGAAGTGATGCAGAGGCTCCAAAAGATAAGAAGCAAGAGAGCAACAACAAAAAAGTGAAGAAGAAACTACAAAAACCACATTAAGAACTCAGAAGGTACGTGGTAGGAAGAGGATTGATCACCAAAAGTAAATATGGCCAATTAGCAAGGTGTAGTAAAAGTTTTTTTTTTTTTTTTGGTAGTCAAAGTTGGAGCATTATATTGTCTACAAAATAAAGCATCAAATCCACTCATATCTTTGATTGATTGTGCTCAGCCAGTTTAGGCCCCATAGCCTCCACCCGAAATAAAGCAGCCAAGATAAGGTTGGAGAAATAATTGTTATTATTTCTTTCTGGCAAAATACAGAATACTATCGACCAATTCTATCCCCCAAATTCTGAACTCTTTGTAATCAAATAGAAGACCACAAAAGAATAGATTGTAAAAGGGAAGTGCAATTGAAATGGCCGGAAGGGTAGGTCAATGATCAAAGAAAAAAAACAAAGAAACAGTTCTCTGCCATCAACGGAATTGAAATTAGTCAGTGACTTATCATCAACCACAATCCCACAAAAAGGAACAGAGAATAGAAGCATCATCAATTATAAATTCATCCCCAAGAAATTACCAGAACCAAACCACCCCCAATTGAAGAACAGACAATTACACTAGTAAAATTAAAAATATCAACTTTCCAACTATCTACAAGAGGGCATAGCAGAAACTAATTTAGAAAATTACACACAAGTGTCATTCTGAAACTTTAATTAGTTATAAGGCCACTTAAATTTTTTTGTACACATAGGGCCACTTGAGGCTACAATACAGCAGATTTTTATTTTACTATACCAATTTTGCCCTTAGCCCCAAATCAGATCAAAATATCTCTCTCTCTCTCTCCGACGAGCTCGTTCGCTTCTCACCGTCGAATAACCTCTCTGACGTCGGAAGCTCTCCCTCAGCGGCAATCGACTATTGCGTAGTGAAGCTCAGCGCTGGACGGATGATGTCGACGGAGAGACAAGCCTTGTTGCAGATCTGAGCGAAACGAGACGGCATCGTTTCACCATCTCCTCATCTTTCTTCCACGTTTTCTCCGATCTCGACGCCGATTCAAAGCAGATCGGAGAAATCAAATCAGTCACCGAAGGGAATGGCTTCATCGACCACGGTCAGAGTCTCCTCCATCTTCCGCCGTGACCAGATTGTCTTCCTTGTCGTCCACAAGATCTGGTATGCGAGCGCGGGTCATGGATCTGGTATGCGAGTTGAGGTCAAAGCAGAATCAGATTGGCTAGATATGAGAGTCAAAGCGCGAGTGAGAGAGAGAGAGAGAGGGAGAGACCTGGTATTCGTGGATGTTGAGGCGGCGGAGCTGTTGCTGCTGCCATTTTCCGGCGATGGAGAGAGAGCAGGAAGTGAGGTGCTTGAGTAATCCTCTCACCATTGTTCGGAGCTCTGAGAGACCTAGGCCAACAACAACCACCACTGAGATATAGAGAGAGGGAGAGACTGCGTTTGCCGGAAGCAGAGACTCCGATTCCGATTTCTTCTTACGACGACGGCGGCGGCATCTCCGATGAAGGCTCTGATCCTGATTATATAACATGTCGTCAAATCCGGTAAGATTATGTTGTATATCTATACTTGTTAATTGCGAATTTTTGCTGTGTTTACAATGTGTGGAACAGTGAAGAGGTTTTGATTTCAGCTCGGCCTGTGAGGTTTGAAGTGTTAGTTGGTTGTTAATTGAGTTGGTTCAGTTTTACAGAGTGTGAAGTGTGAACAGGTTTTGTATATATGGCTTGTGATTTAATCTAAGCAATTACTATAATTGTATGATTGTTTTGCTCAAAATTTGCAGAATCTGAGACTTTTATTTTATTTTAATGCCAATCTGGGACTTGTTAATCATTGTTTTGATTATTCTTTATGTGATGAAACTTGGTTATTTTGTTCGAAATACATGATCAATCAGTAGCAGCAGCATTAACAATGTCTTTATCTCCATGCCAAGAGTACTAGTTAGTTTGCTGAGTTTGATGAATGATGCTAAAGCTGAGTTGGTTATCATATCATCTACCTATAACAAAGGCAAAGCATTAAGTGAGAGATGGTGATGCCATTAATCAAGGAACATATTAATAAATCTATTGAACCTCATAACCATATAGCAATTGAGTAGTGCCTGCTAGCTAGCTGCAGTTGAGCTTTATTATTAGACCTCCCTCAAAAGTTTGAATGCAGTGTGTAATTTTCTAATTAATTTAAGTGTACTTTATACATTATGTAGATAATAACCTTGAGATTAGGCAATCAGTTTCTATGTCAGTAGCTTTTCATTACTAGTCCAGTAGCTTTGTACACGTGTGATAGTAGTTTTTTGTACATATGTCAGTAGCTTTTTATTATTACTCCAATAACTTTGTACGTGTTTTATAGTAGCTTTCTGTACTTAGGTCAGTAGTTTTTTATTACTGGTCCAGTAACTTTGTACGTGTGCTATAGTAGCTTTTTATACCTATGTCAGTAGCTTTTTAGATTACTTATTTTTTTATTATCTAGTTGATAAAGAGTGCCACGTTTGGGGCGCAGCAGTACATTGTTGTTTTTAATTTTCATTTTAAATACTAATATTTTGTTGTATCTTTGTTCTTGCAGAATTTGTCCCCTTTGCATTTGTAGAAGGGCCAGAGTGACAGATGGAAAGCGAGGCCCAGAAAGACGCCGTCATTGGTCGAGCAGGAGTACCGGAAGAAAGTGGTAAGGGACCTCAACTCTTTGATTTCCGGGGCCGACACCACCGCCGACGACGCGGTCGAAGATGAAATCACTGGTACAGAATGGTTCTTCCTTGTTTCCATGACCCAGAGTTTCGTCAACGGCGGCGGGTTGCCTGGTCAGGCCTTTTTCTATTCCAACCCGGTCTGGTTCACCGGGCCGGACCGCCTAGCGGCGTCCTCCTGCGAGCGGGCCCGCCAAGCTCAGGTCTTCGGCCTACAGACTATGGTCTGCGTCCCGACGGCAAATGGGGTGGTCGAATTGGGCTCGACGGAGCTGATATTCCTGAGCTCGGATCTGATGAACGGGGTCCGAGTATTGTTTGATTTCAATAATCTTGAAGTCGGGTCTTGGCCTGTAGCTTCGGCCACTTCAGGACCGAGTAGCAGTAACCGTCACATCTTTAAGCCGATTCAGTTTGACAACCACCCTAGTTCCAGTTGCTCTTCTGCTACTCAGTGGAAGTATGATGTGTTTTTGAGTTTCAGGGGTCCTGACACTCGAAGGAGTATTATATCTGATTTATACGATCGGCTGCAAAACAAGAGAGGAATCAGAACATTTATGGATGATCCAGATCTTCAAGTAGGGGATGCTATTTCTCCCGCTCTGCTAAAGGCGATTGAAGAATCAAGGTTTGCAATCGTTGTTCTATCGGAGAAGTATGCTCATTCTACTTGGTGTTTGGATGAACTTACAAGGATCTGTCAGTGCATGAGAGACGACAGCAGAATTCTTCCACTTTTCTATAATGTGGAACCCTCTGATGTAAGGCATCGGAAAAGGAGTTTCAGAGAAGCTTTCGATAAGCATGAAAGCTCTGGGCGACACACATCAGAGAAGGTGCACCGGTGGAATGATGCATTAAACAAAGTGGCCAGTTTTTCTGGGTGGCATACAAAGAATTTTAAGTAAGGATCGTGATGAAACTATCTATTTTGGATTTAGTACAATTTTTCCTGATGAATGTGGTTATTTGATCCTTGATTCTTCCTTTCTTGTAGGACTGATAGAGATCTTGTCGACTCCATTGTGGAATTCGTGTGCAGTAAAGTACAGCCTATTGAAACCGAGTTTACAATGTTTGCTGGAGATTTTCAAGCATTTGAAGCAACAAGAAAAAGCATGAATGAGGTTATGAAGGCGCTTCAAGATGACGAGGTCACTGCCCTTGGGGTCTATGGAATGGGAGGGGTCGGCAAGACAACCATGGTTAAACGTATCGGTGCGCTAGCCTGCAAGAATGGAATTTTTAACCATGTAGTTCTGGCTGCCATATCCCAAAGCCCTGACTCGAGAAATATTCAATCCACATTGGCAGAGCTGCTGGGCTTCAAATTCAAGTGGGAGACAGAAATTGGAAGAGCGGCTGAGTTGCATGGGAAGATAATGAGTAAAAATAAGATCCTTATAATCCTGGACGACATTTGGGAGAGAATGGATTTGTCCAGAATAGGAATTCCCAGCTATCACGAGCTCAAAAAATACAATTCTAAAGTCCTATTCACCACGCGGAGATTGCATGTTTGCAATTCCATGGACAGCCAAGCAAGCATTCCTCTCGATATCTTATCAGAAGAAGATTCTTGGAAATTGTTTGTGAGAAATGCAGGAAGGTCTTTTGAATCCCCCAATTTTAATAACGTAGCGGGAAAGGTAGCTGGAGAATGCAGGGGTCTACCAATTGCATTGATAGCAGTTGCAAGGGCACTCAGAGATAAAGATCTGGCGGAATGGCAAAAAGCAGCTCAACGACTAGAGAAGTCGCAAATTGCCAACCCTGATGATAAGGGAGATGCGTTCGAATGTATAAAATTAAGCTTTGATTACTTGAAAGATGAGGACCACAAGTCATGCTTCTTGCTCTGTTGCCTATTCCCAGAAGACCATGAAATCAATGTAGAAGACTTGTTCAGGTATGCGATTGGAAAAGGATTGTTTCAAGATGCCGAAACAATGGACGAAGCCAGAGGAACAGCAGATTCAGTGGTCAAGTACCTGAAAGATTCGAGCTTGCTTTTGGAGAGTGAATACATTGGATGTGTAAAGATGCATGATGTCATCTGGGATACAGCCATGAATATTGCAAAATCTAAAGATGGGCATCGGTTTACGGTAAAAGTTGGCTGTGGTTTAGAGGATTGGCAGCCACGCGGATTACATGAAGGCTGCACTGCTATTTCACTAATGAGGAACAAAATTCACAAGCTACCCGAAGAAGAGTTGGTATGTCCAAATCTCCAGCTTTTATTACTAAAACAGAATGCTGATTTAAATGAGATCCCAGAAAAGTTTATCCAAAATCTGAACAAATTAAGGCTCTTGGATCTTAGCAACACTAGTATTTCCGTACTACCCCAATCATTCAGTCTCCTTACCAACCTTCAAGCTTTGAATTTAGATTTTTGCGATCAATTGATTGACATATCCGTAGTGGGAAAACTTAAGAAGCTTGAAATTCTTAGTATGAGACAATGTCCTCTCAAGAAACTGTCGAGAGAAATAGGACATTTGACCAATCTAAGAATTTTGGATGTCAGTTCCTCTCGATTTCTCATAATTCCACCTAAAGTGATACCGAAGTTGCATAAATTAGAAGAATTGTATATACTAAACTGTGGATTTGAGGATTGGGGGAGTGAAGTTGAGAGAGAAGGAGAAGAAACTGAATTGTCAAATTTCAAAAATTGGCAGGTTTGCATATCTGATGCTAAATGCACACCTAAATGTCTTGAGGTCAATGTAGAATATCATAATTCAAGATCCTTGTTTCTTAATGGAGCAACCATAAGTACCTTACCTGACTGGTTTATCAACACAGTGACAAAGAAAACAGAGAAGCTAGAGTACAGTAGCTGCAATGGGATGAGTGACATTCTTATGGAATATGACCATGGGAGGTTACATAAGCTCAAGCATCTCAGAGTATGTGGTTATTTTTGTGATTCCTATGTGTACTTGAAGGAGTTGATGAACACAACAAGACGAGTTCAAAAAGGACCAGTGTTTGTGAATTTGGAAGAGTTGCATCTGATAGATCTGATCCACCTTAATGAGTTGTGTGTTGGAGAGTTACCACCTGGGTCTCTCTTCAATCTGAAGCTATTGCATATATCTTTTTGTAAGAGTTTGAAGAATGTATCAAAACTGGTACAGAGACTACCAAATCTGGAGAAACTATATTTAAATTGCATGGATGACCTGGAATATGTGTTTGGATGCGAAGGGTTTGAGCCGAAAGAATCAAAACTGAGAGAGATGCAGTTGTTGGGCCTAAATTCAGTGAAGAGCATTTGTAATGGTCCTGCTTCACGTGTAATGTTCCAGTGTCTTAAAAGTTTGACCTTTTACCGTTGCGAGTTGCTACATAGTCTGTTCGCATATGATGTAGCTCAGAATCTTGTTCAATTGGAAGACCTTTTAGTAGAATGGTGCCCTTTGTTGAAAAGAGTAATTGAAGCAGTGAACAACAAGAAGACGGTTCTTCGAAAAATGAAGAACTTGGTTTTCATGGGACTTCCCAAGTTGTATGGTGCAAGTGCTACTGTTGACATTGAGTGTCCTTCATTGGAACACTTGATTGTGGTGGATTGTCCCCGGTTTTCATTTTCAACCTCTTCCTTCAGCAGGAACCAGTTTTCATTTTCAACCCCTGCTTCTGACTGCTTTGGCAGCAGGAACCTAGTCAAACTCAATGATCAACAACATCTTCAACTTCTATCATCAAGGTATGAAGCTGTGTCATGAACTGAATTTCTTTTTCTTTTCTATTTCTTTTCGTTGAATGGTGGCGATGTCGTAAATACTTAAATGAGTTCTGCATATATTTTCATTATTTATTTGCTTTCCTAATATCTTATAGTGCAAACGAGTTCTGCATATGGTACAGCAAGCAAAGTTTAACTACCCTTTTCTTTCTCACTCTTATAATCTTATTTTTCTTTGTTATGATAATCATAATCATAAATCATTCTTTCTTTTTAATTTTGATAATTAACTGATGTTTGATAATAAATTTGTGAAAAAAGATGATATCACACAGTAAAGTAGTTCATGTGCTTGATGATTGTTTTGTTCCACTACTTACTAATACAAATTACTTATGTAAAAATGTATAGTTTGAAACAAAATTTCAAAGAGGATCATTGCAAGTGGAAATGCATGTGCTCTACATATGAAGCAGAAATTTGTGACCTATGAATGGGTACTTTTTTTTTTTTTTTTTGGATTTAGCGTGGCCAAGTGTTGTTAGTATAAAATATATTATATCTGTAGAATGACCTATATATTTATATTATCGTATAGAATATCTGTAGAAAACTAGAAATTCAAGTGTCGTTCGTCATCAATGTAATTGCAGCTAGCCATGGGGAGGAAGAGAAGTGTAAAGTGTTAGCATTTTGAAACTATTCTTTCCAGTGATGATTCTGCAGTCATTAAATATATGTGGTTACAACTGACAACTAGTGTGGGGATGAAGAGAAGTAGCGTTAGCATTTTGAATTAAATTATTAACAAAGAGAAGTAGCGTTAGCATTTTGAATTAAATTATTAACAACTAATGTCTTCTGCATAAAGATCCTCTTCCAAAGTTTGGAGTCATACTACCACAATGCATAGCTCATTGAGTCCCATCCCTTGAAACCAAAGTAAGCTCTGTTTTTTACATTATGTGTGAATGTGAGTGCAGGTTGATGAACTTGTACGTACAGGCTAACATACACTAGAAGAGTTGGTTAGTTTTGACTTAAAAACTGGATGTTGCAAAGATTTCTCGTAGTCATTCAAGTGAAGCAGTTAATTCACATTCAGGAGAATGTTTAGGAAGATTCCCGCCAGAAGGTTTTCTCCAAAATCTCTTTTCTCTGAATTCATTTCTTGATCAGTATGTTTTTCATGCTCTTCTTAATTTACTTCATGTTGTGGTAACATATTCATAGCAGAGGATGTCCCAGACTCCCAGTAATCAACTCATATGATAATTGTAACTGCAAGAAGTAGGGACTTCATTGTGAATGCAAACATACATTAGAACTTGTTATGCTACTTAAAGAAATAATTTTTTGTCAAAGTAGTTCAGTCTTTCTCTTGTTTTCCATTACGATCAGGGTTGGTCATCTAGGTGAGGCTGCAAATCCGATTAATATGCTTGAAGCTGCATTGCTTGATCGTGACTTTCAAGACAGCTACATGGATTATAACAGCCATTAATTCTAGGAACCTTGGAGAATGAATCCATCAGGATGATATTTGATTCTTGCCACTGGTATGTGTATATAAAATTGTTAACTAATTCAACAATACTGTGAATATATCTTTATGCTTAAGTTGTAACAACATTATTGAAGTGATTCATGGTCTCATTATGCTCTTACTATGGTAGTTGTTCTAAAGGTCTTCTGAGTTTCAATTAAAATGCGTGGCTAATGTCCTTGAAGGTGTTTCTTATATCTTAGCCAGTAACAGTAACGATACAAATAAAAATCAATGTAATATCTTAGATCAATAATAAAAGAAGCAAATTTACATAAAATACTTCACATCAATGATGATTGTTTTATGTTTCTTTACTCTAGTAAAGTAGTAATGCAAATAACATACAATGTTATTTTCTAATTTATTAATAATAATAATTTTTTTCCCAATTAGATGCGGCCGTGTATCTGCTATGTACTGAAGTCTCTCAAAGTAGATGGGCAGCATGTAATGGTCCCCCGCTGACTTGCAATGGTCCCTCAGCTTCTGACTTCCAGGGCAGGAACCAAGTCCAACTCCATGATTAAAAACATCTTCAATTCCTTTGTCCAGGTATGATGCTGTGTCATCAACTGATCAAATTCTTTTCTTTTCTATTTTCTTTTCATTGAATGGTCTCCTAGATTTCTTGTAACGCCATAAATACTAAAAATGTTATTTTTCTTAAAAATAATTTTTGGTAATGTATATGTGGTTCTCATTATTCATTTGTTTTCCCATTCTTATAATGCAAATGAGTTCTGTGTATCAGTACAGCAAGCAAAATTTAACTACCATTTTCTTTTTTGCTCTTATATTCTTATTTTTCTTTGTTATTATTCGTCACCTTTAGCCAATATTACAACTAGCATGGGGATGATCGAAGAGAAATATTGTAAGCATTTTGAATTAAATTCTGAACAACGTCTGTCATCTGCATCAAGATCCTCTTCCAAAGTTTGGAGTCCTACTACCACAATGCATAATTGAGTCTTACGTGCGAATGTGGGTGCAAATTAATGAACTATCAGGGTGAATTCTCAGTTAATACACTAGAAGAGTTGGTTGATTTTGAGTTAAAAACAGAATATACAAAGATTTCTCGTAGTCATTTACTCATTCAAGTGAAGTAGTCAATTCACATTTAGGATAATCACATAATATGATTATTGTAACTCCAAGAAGTAGTGTTTGCTACTTAAAAGAAAGATTTCTCAAAGTAGTTCTCACTCTTTCAGTTGTTTTTCATTAGGTTCAGTTGGTCATCCAGCTGAGGCTGCAATCCAATTGATACACTAGAAGCTTTGCTGGATCGTGACTCTCAAAACAGCCAAAGAGTTTGTAAAAGCCATTCTAGGAACCTTGGAGAGTGAAGAGATCAGTTTACGTGCTCAACCAGGATGACATTTGATTCTTGCCACTGGTATGTGTAGATAAAATTGTTTAAAAAAATAAAAGCAAATAAAGAATACTCTGAATATATATCTATGCTGATTTGGAGAGACAATTTGTTCTACAGCTTTTCTGAGTTTCCGTTCAAAGGCCAGACTAGTGTCCTTGAAGATTTTTCTTATATCTTATCCAGTAGCAGTAGCACTACTATTAAAAATTCTATGTATTATCTTAGATGGTTTTGGTCTTTTGCTTCCCTATAATACACCTGCATATTCATGCAAGTATCGCTCAATATGTGTTGTTTGCCTGTTTTATATTAGCTTAAGCTAGCTTTCATTTTGGACATGTGGTTCTCCAATAATACTTGGTGGAAATGTGAGTACATTCACCAATCAAGAACTTGGTATAAATACCTAGGGCTCATTGGCAGGGGGAACATCCTCATATCCTGTATCTATGGCTTATAAGTGGGTTTTGCTCATTGGCAGAGTTTTTCACTTTTTTTGCTTTATTTATATTTTGGCTAATGTTTTGCTTGGATGTTGACTGTTGAGAAAGTTGAGGAAAATGACACGTATAGAAAAGTTAACTGTTAGTGTGGCATGTTTTTTGTGTGTACTAGCTGAAAGGCTTTCCCTTGCGCTTTTGTTTCATTCCGAAAAAAGAAATTTTGTTAAATTTAAACATGAAAAGTATGGAAACTGTAGTAAGTGGAGACATGGCTAAGTCGCTGTTCAACATCAAGTGTTAATGATTCTGACTCTGATATTATCTTCTGGGTTGAGCAACTGGTTGAATGTTTTACTAGCTAGCACAGGTGGTGTTATACTCTATTGCTATAATTTGTATCTTTGTGCTTATTTGGTTTTTATTTATCAGGCGTGGCATATCTGCTTTACAAAAGTATCCCTGTCAGAACAAGTTGATACATATATTCATCAAGAAATAAAAACTTGCATCAAATAGCAGCTGGAAATACCGACTTGAGAGGTGTAGCAGAAAGAGAGTTCAATAGTCCAGAAGAAGATTCCACAATTGGCTTCTAAAAATGCTATAAACTTATCTTTTGAGTTAATAAATGTTCATTCTTTTGATATATTTGACTAAAACAGTTTGAGCTTTGAATTTTGTCTGTCTGAAGTTGCTTGATATAAGTCCTGTTTTCCTTGAGGCTCTGTTTCCTCTGTTTTAATTTGCTTGCTAGTTGTCCTGCGAGTTCATCAGAAATCCTGTACTTGGTTTCTCTTTTAGCTTTGCAAGATGGATTTATACAGACGATAATATTTTGTTTGCTGTCCTGTTTTCTCTATTTTGGCTTGGCTACTAGTCTTCCTGACTTCATTGGAAATCTTGGCAATTGGTTTCTCGTTTAGCTTTGCAAGTTGTGACATATTCATCACAAATGCTCACCTGTAGATTTCACCTTAACAAATTATCCGTAATCTTTTCAAATCAAAACGTTGTTTCATAGAACTAAATTTACCTTGCTCTGCAATCTACCTTAGTAACGTGGAACCAAATTTGAAACTTGAGAGCTTCCCAGATACAACTTATTTAACTCCAAAACTCCACATCATATAAGTTGAAGATGATGCTGGTAGAGATCCCAGAAACTCTTTCAAAAATTGGTTTAGGGTCTTTTATTTATTATATCTCAGCAAAACTAGTATTTCATTACTTCCCCCATCATTTTGTAACCAACCACATAGGTCCGGTCATCGTCATCTGTGTGACCCGACCACCCAAATTGCAGCAAGCCTACAACCATTTGAAGAACCGGCGGCTCTACTCTACGCGATGGTGAAACCATGAAGGGAGTAGGTTCGTGAGACTAAACAAACGAGATTCATAATTCTTTGCCCGCTGTGTTCAGATACCTACTTCTCAACAATTTTTTCTATACACCTCTATATATGCTGAAATTTCCTTGAAGATTACTTGGCCAGTATCTTGGGTAGAGTTTGTTTCTTACCTTCCCGTCTTAACCCCCTTTCTTCTCTTCTTTCTTCTGGCTGGAGTGTGGGCCACGGGTCCCTCCTTTATTTCTTTTTTTTTTCTTTTTCTTTCTTCTGGGCCGCCCCTTCTCTTTCTTTTTGGGTTGCTCTCGTTTTTGGGCTTGCAGGCTTCTGGAGTGGGCTCGCTGCTGCTGCAGGTGCAGGGGCTGGTAGTGGCTGACCGGTTCGAAATTTCAGACCTCCAATTGGCCGGTTCAGGACGCATATGCCGGTTCCGGTGAGTTTTTTTTTTCGGTTCCAAGATTATGGGATATAGTTGTAGACTGTGGCAGAATTTGAAGATAATTGGTGGACCGAAAAAGTGTGAACCGGGCAGGTGATGTTGTGGTTGTTCTTGGGGCCGGTTCGGTGTTTTTCTGGCCGGTTCCGGGGGTGGCGCGGCCTGTTCTGGACTCCTGAAGTTGAGAGCTTCAAGGTGGGCGGCAGAGCTTTCTAGATAGAATTTCAGGGTTAGGGCTTCGTGCTAATAACGTGTTAGAGAGAAACTGAAATTGAGATGAATTTGCTGTGTATTCTCATTGATAATAGGGGCTTCTTTATATAGATGATTACAATGCATAGAGTCTGAATCATACAAGGAAAGATAATCTCTAGATTTTTCTAATTAAACCTTATTACCATTAGGTCAAGTAACCTAGAGTTTGAGCCAAACACAAATTAGGGTTTTACTTGAACATAAGGAAAATAATAAAGAATGTAATATTATTGAATTGGAAAGTCTGGAGAAAGTCAATGTAATATTTTTTTGGTATAATTATTGTCCTTAATAGTCATTTTATAATATGTTATATATGTGATTTAATAATTCATAATAGAGTGAGGTCAAATGAGCAGATTTGGAGGTCCCAATAGAAACACTCAAATTAAATTTAACTTTTGTTTAGGTATTCTGCTAGAGTTGAATTTTAGTCTAAAATTAGCTAAATATTAAATTTATTTTGAAATAAGTAGTCTGTTGGAGATGCCCTTACATGCCTTAACCAGATTTTCGCTTTATCAAAACCCTTCATTTTCTTATTTGACATTTTTTGTTAGAGTTATTTTAATTTTTATGTTTTTTGTTTAAAGGAAAATGGCACAATAATAAAAAAATAAATGAAGATATGTGCCATTAAAAATTTAAAACTGTAAAAGATATGGGCCATGGTGGGTAGGCGAGTAACCAAAGTATTCGGTGCTTTAGTCAGTGTCCACACTACTGCGTATTTACAGAGTCAATTTTTGAGTCTCTTCCCTTAGTTTGCTTTGCTCACTGGAAATTTAGTTTCTTTCTTGCTGGTTTCAATGGCCTCCTCTGCATCTCTTCCTTCATCAGTTGAATCATCATCATCAGCTCGTCGCTGCAAGTATGATGTGCTTTTGAGTTTCAGGGGTGCTGACACTTGCAAGGGTATCACATCTGATCTATATCATCGACTGCAGACGAGTGGAATTAAAACATTCATGGATGATCCAGATCTTGAAATTGGGGATGCTATTTCTCCCACTCTTCTAAAGGCAATTGAAGAATCACAGGTTGCAATTGTTGTTCTCTCGCGAGACTACGCTTCTTCTACTTGGTGTTTGGAGGAACTTGCAAAGATCTGTGAGTGCATGAAAGACCAGAAGAGAATTCTTCCACTTTTTTTTGACGTGGAGCCCTCTGATGTAAGATATCAGAAGACAAGTTTCAATGAAGCTTTCTGGAAGCATGGAGCCTCCGGGCGACACAGATCGGAAAAGGTCCGGCAGTGGAGGGATGCTTTAAACAAAGTGGCTAATTTCTCTGGGTGGTGTACAAATAATTACAAGTAAGTATCATGATGAGATTATCTATTTCAATATAAAAAGTTAAGTTGTGCGCATTTGTATTTATTTGACCCTTGTTTCTTCCTTTCTTGTAGGACTGATAGAGAACTTGTGGAGGAAATTGTGGGTTTTGTGTGCCGTCAAGTAATACCTATTGAAATTGAAATTGGGGTTACAATCTCCACCGTCTCCACGGTTATGATTAATCCTGAAGCATTTGAAGCAGCAATAAGAAAAGCCATACTTAAAGTTATGAAGAAGGGGCTTAAAGATGACGGGAAGGGCAACACAACCATGGTAAATCATGTTGCTGCACAATCCAGAGAAAGTAGGAATTTTGATTTTGTGATGACTGGTGTGGTATCCCAGAGCCCTGGCTTGACAAAAATTCAAGGCACATTCGCGGGGCCGAGCGGGTGTTGTACTGGGAAGCCTAAGCTTATTATCACTAATTGGAAAAAGGTTGGTCATCTCGGCAACGGCTCTTTCGGGTCTGTGTATGAAGTATTTGCTGAGTAAGTGCTGCTCAAAGCTCATTTTAGCTGCTTAATTATGAATGCTCAATCTTGTAGATGTCTTAAATTCATTGTCTTGCATTGCTTGAGGTCGGAGTTGTTCAATTGTATATTGATATCGTTTCTCTACTTCACAGTTATCTCTACATTTAGGATTAGGTGGATTGATCGGTAAACCCATGCCTGTGAAGGGTCGAAACTTCAATATGTGATGCGATATAAGGGTGATTGTTTCAAGGATTTTAACCAGTATTTTAGGGTGATTGTTTCAAAATTCAAGTGAAGGAAGAAAGATAAACTCAGTGATCTTAGTGATATAGTGATGAAAAGACCAGCTCTGCTTAGTGTGAAGAGGAAGTTTGAACCTTCCATGCTCGAGCTAGGCTCATTATGAGACTATTGAGCCTTTGTGGTATCTCTTATTGTTTAATAGGAGAGTGAGGATGCCTATCCACTTGTTCCTTTTATTCTTGCAACTTCTGCAGTATCTTACTTCCATGGATAAAATCCTTGTTCCCTTATGGCCTTATGAAAAATTTATAATTGTATTAAAGTGAACTTTTCTTTGTTTCCAATGCACTTATATACTGACAAATTTTCTCATATAATGTTTATTAAAATAGTGGTTCCACGTTTTCATCTTTTCTTTAGCTCTGATATTTTCAAGATCTTTGCTGAATATGATTATGCTCTCTTTCAGTTGCGGAAGCTTCTTCGCTGTCAAGGAAGTTTCCTTGCATGATCATGGAAGAGTTTCTCGACTTGAACAGGTGACATTTGCTTGTATTTCATGTTATGTCCTGAAATTGCATGTCCCTGATATTAACTATTAAATAATTGACTCAATGATCGTATACCAGTAGAGTACTCTACCTTGTTTTCTGTTCCTTGCTGAGATTTTCTTCTCATTGTCTGTTTTTGTTTTTATTTTCCTTCCAGGAGATTGCTTTTCTGAGTCAGTTTCAACATGAGAACATAGTTCAGTATTATGGTACACAAAAGGTACCCATTATTCTATTGTCTATTCCCATGGATAGTTATTTAGCTATGCTATGAACTTCTCTACAATAGTTAGTACTCATGGATGTCCAAAATTCCATTCATGATATGATATTGCTACTTTGCTACAGATTCATGTAATGATATGTAGATGCTTTTATTTGAAACTTATTGACATGACATTGATGATCTTTGATGCTGGTCTGCACATTCCTTTAATGTACAGACTAGAGTATGAAATAACCACAAACAGAGGTATATTTTGCCTTTCTGTCACAGGATTTATTTTATGCAGCTAGCATCTTTGTTTAATTTTTTTTTCTCTCACATACAAACTCACTGTAGATAATTGTAATACGAAATAAATCACAAACAGAGGTATATTTTGCCTTTCTGTCACAGGATTTATTTCATGCAGTTAGCATCTTTGTTTAATTTCTTTTTTCTTACATACAAACTCACTGTACATAATTGTAAACATGCTTGTCCACACGTTATGCATTTATTTGAGAGGTTACCTTATCATCTAGTGTCCATACTATATGATACCTCTGTTTGAGTCCAATAGTATGAGAAACTCGTTGCATCAATACTAGTAGGTGTATTTGTTGTGAAGCAGTTAAGCCATTTATTGATTCAGTATTAATTTTTCATAGCTCTTTATCCCTGTGAATCCACTTATTTGTGAGCACCGTTATATTATTTATATATTCTGATGGGTCTTCGCAGGATGAATCAAAGCTCTATATCTTTCTGGAACTTGTAACCAAAGGCTCCCTTCAAAAGCTATATCAAACGCACCCTCTTACAGATTCACATGTCTCTGTATACACTAGACAGATCTTGCAAGGTCTGAAGTATCTTCACGACCAAAATGTGATTCACAGGTAACTCAGGTGACATGTATATTTATGTGAAAATTATGGTTTTGGTTGTATTGATCTCAGAAGATTCTGAAGTCCCACCAATGAGCCATATTCATGTGAGGATTCATTCTAAAAAACTGAGAAATCAAATTGGCGCACCATCACAATGTTCCTGATCATCCTTTGCCTTGCAATTTTTAGTACATCTATTCTCATCTTTGTGATTCTTGCATTCAGGGACATTAAATGCGCAAATATTTTGGTGCATGCTAATGGATCTGTCAAGCTTGCAGACTTTGGATTGGCAAAGGTTTGTCTTCCATTCCCCAAATTCAATTGTATTTTATTGTTTTCAGTAGTTTCCACAATGTTGTGAATTATTTCTCCTTATACTGTGTGTTGCGTCATCTTTGCAGGCTATCAAAATGAACGACAAACTATCTTGCCAAGGAACTGCAAACTGGATGGCCCCTGAGGTTTGCCTTTGCACTTTTGAATTTAAAATTTTGTATTAGTTTGTGTGCTTAAGACCTCTGTTATTGGAGGACATGCCTATAATACTTCCAAATAAATCACACGTGTCTTATTCTACTGCCATCTTATTCTGCTGCCATCACTGATAAATTTAGTGATCCTTGTAGGATGACTTTCACGAACGATTCATGCTTCTTGAACTCTGACAGAATTGTTGTTAGTTCCTTTGGTTAGGTTGTTGGATTCTAAATATACCATTTATTAGAAACAGAGGATATTGGTAAACAATATGCTGGAGGAATCAGTAAAGTGATATAACTTCTTATATTCTATTTCTACCAGAAAACAAAAACAAATTTGAAATACAAGAAGATAGGAATTATAAGGTGGGCAATGTAATGACATGTATTAATTAGTCTATTTTGCGTAGGTAACTTGGTTTATTGTTCTAATATAAAGTATACCACCATTTGGAATTATGATACAGTATATGCATCAGTGCTGGCCCTTGGCTAATGTCTAGCTTTCTGAATTATGTTGATTCCCCCTCTCTTGGTGGGCTTATTTCAGAATGTCTACATATTTATTTATTTTATAATCATAATAAAGAGAAGGAAAAGTATGAAAGGGAAATGAAGGAAAAGTATGAAAGGGAAATGAGAAAGGTGAAAAGGAGAGGAAGGAGGATGCATAAAACTAAATCTATAAGCTTTTTAAAATTGTTTTTAGTGTGTAAGTAAATTTTAATGTATCTTCTCCTGTTTCCCTCTCCTTACTGTCCTCTTCGTTTTGTTCTCTTTCTTTATTGTTTTTAAGAAAAGAAGAAAACATTAGATAGCAGAGCCAAATTGTTTCTGATTACATAATTAATTCTTTCTCCAAAGAACACAGCCAGATACATAGCACTATTATGTAGTTTCATTAGATTGTGTTAACTCAACTGAGTTAACTCGTCCCAAGAGCATCCCTAAAGAAATTGGATTAAGTTCAGAAAGTAATTATGATAGTTAACAGTGTCAGTTAAGATGGTCATTTCAGAATCAACAGTAAATTTAGTTCTTTATGCTTGTGGCAATGATTGCTCAAGTACCAAGGAGATTATTTGTTGGCGCAACAATTGTTTCGTATCGTGTGTTTGAACCTGTAATTTCTCCCCAATGACTTTCCGTAACTTTTTTTTTTGTAAGGCTAGATAGCTTTATAGGCTGATGGATGTTTGTGATTGATGGGGATGGGATTTTGGTTGGAGGTATCTTGCAATCTGAATCTTGCCAGCTTCTATTTTTCCTTTGTATTATATGAATTATCTTTTTCTAGCATTTAGGTGATGTCTTGGCTTTTGCAAATTTGAAAAGGTGCAAGATACTTATACATTACCAGTTTATTGACCAAGAGGTTGCGTATGATGATTCTATCCTGTAGTACGTTGTGTCCGCTTTTTTAGGATTTCTTAGCCAAGCTATTATTGTGCAGCTTGCTAAACCTGGAAATCCAGGTTATGGCCTTCCAGCTGATATATGGAGTCTTGGATGTACTGTGTTGGAGATGTTAACTGGGAAGGTTCCATACCCTGATCTCGAATGGGTTTGTGCCATTTTCATTAGACTCTTTATGGTTCAGAATGACTGGACTATTTATCTCTTCAACCTCGATTTTGTTTGGATAACATTATCTATTCTTTAAACAGATGGCGGTATTATGGAAACTTATGGAGGGGAAGCTCCCTCTGGTTCCTGATTCTCTTTCAGGAGAGGCACAAGAGTTTATCCATCTATGCTTACAAGTTGAGCCAGATAATCGTCCCACTGCTGCTCAGCTTTTAACTCATCCATTTGTAAATAAGCCGCTTCCTCCCACGTCTTCTGGATCAGTATCTCCTTACAATCACCACGGGCAGAGTTGAAAAGATATATTCAGCTATAAGTTGTGATGGTAATAAGGTAAATTCCACTGATTTTACTGCTTCATAGTGCTCATATCTGCACTCACAACTTCCATGAAAGCGATCAAAAAACAATACTTTCACCTGTTTAAAGAAGAAAAAGAAAAGGCATAATTCCACTGCTTATATCTTTGCTTTTGATACCAGCTCTAATCGACCGAAAGAAGCAGGATGACAACTCATCCATGTTCTATAATTTGCTTTGGAATCCCGTGTTCAGCCATCAAATCTTGGCTTACGCTGGTAGAGTGTGTGCTTGTTATAACTTCAGTGATGGTCTATGCCAGATCTGGCAATGGGATATGACTTTAGAAGAACAAGCATCCTTTTGTCCGAAAATCATCTTGCACGTAGAGCAACCCACTAATTATTTCACGATCATTTCTGTTGTAGAAATATGATTTATTGATAGTGTTTGGCGTTTCATGTCTTCCCCTCTGTTCCAAATGAAGATATTTAGCGGGTGAGAGATTGTACGGGCAAGATATTTAGTTTTTTTTAGTATTGGAAAGTAATTCCGATTTGTATATATCTGCTATTGACAGTGTCATAATTGGTATGCATTCATAATATACTGCATTTTTTTTATGGCCGAAGCAGTTTCGGTAAATCAATAGAGTGCGTTGTTTACAAATGAAAATGAATGGTGTATATACTGTTAGGATTAGTTGTTTTGAATTGTGGAGGTTTGGATTGTATATATTGTTTTGTTTCATTTCAGCACTACTTTTATTTGGTCAATTGGTCTTATTGGGGACAAATTAACCGAACTGCCTTGGTCCCTGAATCTAAAGATGTGGTTCATTCTGCAGAACTCCCTAGATCTTGAATAGGGAAGAAGTGATGTGATGCAAATCACTTGGTGTCATGATGTGCTCATATTTTCCTATATTTCTTTGCCTCTTAATCTTAGTATTTATGCTTAGTCCTCCTTATTTCGAGTCATTTATGTTGTTACAGTGTTTTTGTAGGTTTGTCTCATAAAGAGAAGAAAAGAAGCTAAAATGAGCTAACTAGGATTGAAAGACGCCCAGGTTCCAGAATCTGTCTCTGCAGAACATCCAACTTCGCCGAATTACTGGGAGTTACCCACATCGAATCAGACAATGACCCTTATATGCATGGAAAGCTACGGATGTCTATTTTCTGTTGAATTTTACGGATCTCAATTTCGATACTTCTGGAGAAAGTTATGATTATTTGAGTGAAGATAGGTCGGACAGGAAATCTGCTCGGGAATTTACAACCATTCGTGGAGAACTCAAGTTCCGTGGCACAAGATCATCAATCCTAATGTTTCAAGGAAGTTAATTCAGATGAGGATTCAATGATGAACTTATTCCTACTTTTACAAGAGATATTTCAAGCTTTTCCCATTCCAAATGAAGAAAGAAATCCAAATCCAAGTCTTACAAGGAAACATGAAGCCAAAGATGAGCAGAAATATTCCCTATATAAGGGAGCACGAATTTTACATAAAGGAGAGTCTCGGAGCACAATGTAGACGCCTAAGGAGCGGAGACGACTCATCCATCTTTCCCTTCTTTTCCCCTTCCATTCTTTTTATGTTTTTCCTATGTTTTACGTAGTTATATTTTGTTAAACCTTTTCTAGGGTTAGGATGATGCCCTATCATGATTGTTTATGTACTTTGATATTTTATTGATGGATTTATAGTTTCTTTATGATGAATGCTTAATCACTATTTGAATTGATGCTTTATGTTTAAGTTCTTTGATTGATCACCTTAGGGCTTTGCATATAGTAATTGGAAGACAAATTTGAAGCAGAGATGCAATATAATTTGATTAGCTTCTTGTGATTAAGTGTGGTAAATTACATTATTACTTGAGAAAGACTAATGGTTTGCTTGATTCCCTTGTTTTCTAAAGCGTAATGAGTCTTGCATGTTAAATTTATACCTGAGAAGGATAAACTGCATAGTTAGGATATAAGATCTTTACCCGAGAGGGAGAGCATCATACACTTAAGGAAAACTATGGTCTAGAGTACCTGAGAAGGACTTAGATACGGGAATTATCATCTAGAGAAACAAAAGAATCTGTTAATTGCATTGAAACATAAATAGGATTGTTAGCGATTGATTCTGAAACCCTAGGTTTTATCATTATTTGTTTGTTTCTTTCTTTCTTTAATTTTCATATTATTTCTTTATTCAAAAATCCAAAACCATATCTTCTTTAGTTTGATTGCTTATGTGTTTTTGTGTTTGGATTAATTAGGTTAGGATTTAAATTGATTATCAATCCTCAGTTGGAACGACCTCGTACTTGCACACTATACTAACGACGATTCGTGCGCTTGCGAGTTTTAATTAAAATTTCACAACAAGTTTTTGGCGCCGTTGCCGGGGATCAACGATTGATTTTGATTCTAACTTGATTACCAATCTGATTTTTTATTTTTTATTTTTATATAGTTTCTATAATTTTTGGTTTTAAGTTTGCTAAATATTTATCTTTTTGTGTTTCAGGTTCTGTACCTTCTTTGTGATATAGATTCTAGATATCTTCCTGGAAGTTTTACTAGGCTTATTGCATATCACCAGAAAGCTACGTGAGTCTAGTTTCCAACGCACCAAGAAGATCATCATTCGGAGCTGTGAGCTAAGAGATATTTGAGAAATACCGAACAGTGCTCAATCTGCGCGGAAATTTTTCCTGATGACTTCTGCAATCTTTTTTGACTTCAACATCGGCTTCGTGCTAATCTTCACTAAATCCCAGGGAGCTCTAAACTCTTCTCTTTACTTTCTTGTTTTTATTATTATTATTTTTTTTTATACTTATCTCTTTTCCATGCCTTTATGTGCATTGAATGCTTTAATTTTTTCAACATTGAGGACAATGTTACATTTAAATGTGGGGGAAGAGATTTTGATTTTTGTTTCTATTAGGTTGTTAGTTTTATGGGTTTTTAAATAAAAAATCAGAAAAATTAAATAAATAAAAAATTGTTTTCTTTGTTATTTGTGCGTCATTATTTTTTGTTTTTGTTTTCTTGAGTCTTAGGCCTTTCAACAACTATGATGAGTATATATTTCAGAAATCATGCCTTAAGAGGATCATAAAATTGAGATGATGTTTGACTTTATTTTTTGGTTAACAAGGATGTATGATTGTCATATGTATGTGTAGTGGATGTGGTCTTGCTTACATGGTACAGAAAAGAGCATGTTAGGATAAGTTTTTGATTCATACATAACCAATGTGAGATATTTGAGCCTATTTGCCTTTTCTTTGTTGAGTGTTAAACGAAAAAAAATATATGTCATCTTATTTTCTTGGCGATGATTTTGTTGATCTCATTATTCTTTCATTTTGATTGATTACTTGTCATAGATTAAGTTTAATGGACTATAGAATGCTAGAATTCACTCTTATACTTGTTGAAACTTTTACCAATATATGCTTGGACCTTGGAAAGGATAAAGGCACCCTAGGAAATTACCACCATTGCCAAATTGCCATGTGTCCCTATTTGTGTGCACAAGATGTGCAACCTCCCTAGATAAACCCCTTTGAGCCTACATTAAGCCTTTTCTTACATCACCCTCATAATCCTTAAACCATAAACCTTAGTATAGTTTTATCCTTACCCATGTTCTAAAGACTTAGTAGAGCTAATTTTGAGACATACAAGAGGTTTTTGGCGTCAAGAATGAAGATGGAGAAGAGAAGGAAGTTCAAGTGTGGGGGTAAGACTTGTCCATAGAAAAAATATATATGTATCTATGTGCCGTGAAAAGAAGAGAAGAAGAAAAAAAAATTGAAAAAAAACTATATGTGACGGCAAAAGAAAAAATATATGATAAGTGTTTATGGATTTTAGTCCCCCCATTGTGGATTTGGAGTTTGCTTTGAAGTGAAGGCCTATTCAAGAAAATTTGGTCTTTGTCCAATTCACAAGTGTTCAAAGGAAGTTTTGAATGAAGCATGAGCCCAACAATGATGACATATGATGAAGACTTTGAAGGAGTCTATGACGTTTCTATTTGGTGGAATTTCAAGATTGTCTCTCTACATCAACAAGAGCTCTACTAGGTTTTTAGGATATATACTTTGTGATTTTTCTATCCCTTCGTTTCTATAAACCCTAAACCTTGGCCCCATTACAATCTTAATTATAAGACCTCTTTGATCCTTGAAAAGAGCAGCCTTTGATATGTGGAGATGAGTTATAAGAGTTGAACTTATGGCTTGGGTCCATTTGTGCAAGTAGTTGGTATCCTTCATGAGATCATACATGAAAAAAATATTTTCAGAAAAAGCTTTTTATTTCTATTATATGTGAGCTATTTGTTTGTCTTATATATTATCTCCCTCACATATAACTTGAGTGAATATATGCTTTTGCATGAGCCGTGAATCTGAGAGAAGAAAGAGGGTAAACCGGTGAGGATTTGAGTCATAACTTGTTTGAAGCATGCTGAGATTAATATCACCAATGTTGCCCCAATGTCCTACATGTTTATATGTTAAGTTATATGTTTTTGTTAACTCTCGAATAAATGTTGGATTGATTCTTGGTTGTTGTGCTAATCTTGATGCCATGAAAGTTTGAGATTTCTAAGACTAATGTTGAAAGGCTTAGTGTGTTGTGTTTTAGTGTGTTTTTGTTTTGTGTTTGTGTGTTCTTAGTTTTTGTTGTTTTGCTCGAGGACAAGCAAAGTCTAAGTGTGGGGGTATTTGATGTGCTCATATTTTCCTATATTTCTTTGCCTCTTAATCTTAGTATTTATGCTTAGTCCTCCTTATTTCGAGTCATTTATGTTGTTACAGTGTTTTTGTAGGTTTGTCTCATAAAGAGAAGAAAAGAAGCTAAAATGAGCTAACTAGGATTGAAAGACGCCCAGGTTCCAGAATCTGTCTCTGCAGAACATCCAACTTCGCCGAATTACTGGGAGTTACCCACATCGAATCAGACAATGACCCTTATATGCATGGAAAGCTACGGATGTCTATTTTCTGTAGAATTTTACGGATCTCAATTTCGATACTTCTGGAGAAAGTTATGATTATTTGAGTGAAGATAGGTCGGACAGGAAATCTGCTCGGGAATTTACAACCATTCGTGGAGAACTCAAGTTCCGTGGCACAAGATCATCAATCCTAATGTTTTAAGGAAGTTAATTCAGATGAGGATTCAATGATGAACTTATTCCTACTTTTACAAGAGATATTTCAAGCTTTTCCCATTCCAAATGAAGAAAGAAATCCAAATCCAAGTCTTACAAGGAAACATGAAGCCAAAGATGAGCAGAAATATTCCCTATATAAGGGAGCACGAATTTTACATAAAGGAGAGTCTCGGAGCACAATGTAGACGCCTAAGGAGCGGAGACGACTCATCCATCTTTCCCTTCTCTTCCCCTTCCATTCTTTTTATGTTTTTCCTATGTTTTACGTAGTTATATTTTGTTAAACCTTTTCTAGGGTTAGGATGATGCCCTATCATGATTGTTTATGTACTTTGATATTTTATTGATGGATTTATAGTTTCTTTATGATGAATGCTTAATCACTATTTGAATTGATGCTTTATGTTTAAGTTCTTTGATTGATCACCTTAGGGCTTTGCATATAGTAATTGGAAGACAAATTTGAAGCAGAGATGCAATATAATTTGATTAGCTTCTTGTGATTAAGTGTGGTAAATTACATTATTACTTGAGAAAGACTAATGGTTTGCTTGATTCCCTTGTTTTCTAAAGCGTAATGAGTCTTGCATGTTAAATTTATACCTGAGAAGGATAAACTGCATAGTTAGGATATAAGATCTTTACCCGAGAGGGAGAGCATCATACACTTAAGGAAAACTATGGTCTAGAGTACCTGAGAAGGACTTAGATACGGGAATTATCATCTAGAGAAACAAAAGAATCTGTTAATTGCATTGAAACATAAATAGGATTGTTAGCGATTGATTCTGAAACCCTAGGTTTTATCATTATTTGTTTGTTTCTTTCTTTCTTTAATTTTCATATTATTTCTTTATTCAAAAATCCAAAACCATATCTTCTTTAGTTTGATTGCTTATGTGTTTTTGTGTTTGGATTAATTAGGTTAGGATTTAAATTGATTATCAATCCTCAGTTGGAATGACCTCGTACTTGCACACTATACTAACGACGATTCGTGCGCTTGCGAGTTTTAATTAAAATTTCACAACATGTCACAGACTTTACCGAATTATAAAATATCTATAATACCATTTAGTCTAGAAAATAAAAATTAATAATGAAATGATTTAAATTGGTTTTTTTTTAGTAGAGTCAAATTGACTTGTTATTGATACTCAAGTTAGAATGGCCAATATATACTCTTTCGCGGTTATATATACACAAATAAGAAGTTGTAGTTGTATCACGGTGGTATATAAGGGATTGGTCTACTCATTATACAATTATCGCTCACTTAAGAAAAGCAAGCCTATAAACTATGATATCACTATGTTTGTCATAGTAAATAGGCACTATACAAATACAAAAAGTGCATGGCTCCATAAAAAAAGTAGGAAATTATTAAAAAGAAACAACTAACTAATTAGAAGCCTAAGAAACCTAAAAGGCCCAAAAGCAATAGCCCAAAGCCCAAGAGAAGAGGTAGAGCCCAAGGCCCAACAAGACTGGCCAAGCCCAACTTTAGCCTTCACTTTTTGAGCAAGAGCGTTCCACGCACACCATGACCTCCGTCACCATGATCACTGCAAGCACACCCACCACCGCCATGACTCAGGGAACACCACCACATCACCGCAACACCATCACTTAGAAGACAACGAGCCTGTGCACCAATCAAAACCCCACCAGATTTGGACCCCTTACGCAACACGTCGCCGTCTAATTCCTTGATGTCGCTAACAGTTAGTAAAATGAAAGACAGAAAAATTGAAACATCAAAACCACACGTGCTTGAAATGCGCTTCATATTAAAAAAAAAAATACATAATAAATTCATTTGGAATAATTGTCATAGTAAGACAAAAAATAGAAAAAAAATATGAGCAAACTTCCACATTCATCCCGAACTCCCCACCGCAATTAAATTTTTATAGAATGAAACAGTTGCATTTGACTGTACAGGTCAGAAATCTAATATATTTATGTTAAGACTTAAAACAAACTAAGCTTTGTCTCTCCAAAGACATTTGTTACCATATATTGGACCATCGTTGGTGTTTGGAGCACAGTCTAATCCACAAGTTGGTTTGGAAAGGTTTTTACCAACTGCTAAACCAAAGAAGAGGAAGGAAATCCGCCGTAGGCTTGTTATGGTCGTGGTGAAGGAAGCTCTAGGGTGCATACTGCATCCATGGAAGAATAGGTAGCGAATGGTATTGAACCAATATCGGGAGGTTCAGGGAAGAAGATGGAATTTCTCCAAAGAAGATGCGTTTGAGTTTGGCAGTGGATAGGACAAACTTGGATGCTATGACAATGGGATTGTGCCCTGTGAAACCGATCAAGGAAGTTTACAAGAAGAGGCCGGGGAGGCCAAAAGGGGCCAAGAATAAGGCAAAGGAGCTGTTTGGACCCAAAATGAACATTTTGGCCTGACAAGGCATGTGTTGGAGAAATTGAGCCAATGTCAATGGCTCAAGCTATATATTGTCGACAAGCTCGAAATATATATTTAGAGGCTAAATAAAGCCTACTATGGAAGTATGACAAGTCAACTTTAGCATATTTTCCTACTTCGGCTAGGAATTGAAAAACCGAGCTAGACAAGGAAGGAGGGGTGGCAGACTAACCAAATGAAATCGAAATGTGCTGAAACTTTCCAGATCCATTATAGACAGCCCAATGATAATTTCTTATGAAGAGTGCAAGAGCTTTTTTTGAGTGGAAGGCCTTCAAACAATCAGCCCAATTTTCTACAGAAGCAAAACTGGAAAACTGGACCTGTAAGAGGTCCAGCAGCATTTCCGGCCCAACCACATGGAAGAAAGCTCTGAAATTTGGTCAGCATGATCTAGATTCATAGTGGAACATTTTTTATGAAGACATCATGGCCAGAATCTGAATTTCTGATGGAGATATACATGAAGGAATAAAGGAGCCGAAAGTGCTTCCTTATCTCCCAAATTCATCATTCCTATTAGTGCTCCACCTCCATCTCCACCTCCCTTATCTCCCAAATTCATCATTCCTATTAGTGCTCCACCTACACCTCCACCTCCCTTATCTCCAATTAGTGCTCCACTTTCATTTGTTTAATGCCAAAGTAGTTGGCATGGTAGCCTATAAATAGAGGTTACATTGAAACACAATTGACACATTCACATTCAACAACAACATCTCTAAGATGATCTAAGTTCTCTCTAGAGCAAACCTCTCTAAGAGCAACTCCTCTCCCTCTCTTTCTCTTTCTCTTAGCGGTGATCACACTCCCAGTCCTAGTCTTCTCAGAAGCCGACTTTCAGTGCCACCAAACCCTCTGTCAACGTGCTTCGGTCCTAGTCTCCTCGGGAGCCGACGGTAGTGCCGCGACCATAACGGTTACAGAACCAGCCAAGCAAGGGTAACGCCCTAACGGACCCATTCACATACAACAACAACATCTCTAAGATGATCTAAGTTCTCTCTAGAGCAAACCTCTCTAAGAGCAACTCCTCTCCTTCTCTTTCTCTTAGCGGTGATCCCACTCCTAGTCCTAGTCTTCTCAGAAGCCGACTTTCAGTGCCACCAAACCCTCTGTCAACGTGCTTCGGTCCTAGTCTCCTCGGGAGCCGATTGTAGTACCACGACCAAACACCGACACACATTCACATTCAACAACAACATCTCTAAGATGATCTAAGTTCTCTCTAGAGCAAACCTCTCTAAGAGCAACTCCTCTCCCTCTCTTTCTCTTTCTCTTAGCGGTGATCACACTCCTAGTCCTAGTCTTCTCAGAAGCCGACTTTCAGTGCCACCAAACCCTCTGTCAACGTGCTTCGGTCCTAGTCTCCTCGGGAGCCGACGGTAGTGCCGCGACCACAACGGTTACAGAACCAGCCAAGCAAGGGTAACACCCTAGCAACCCAGCCAAGCTAAAGTCACGCTTTAGCAAGATCTCAATACTTCCCGGTGATTTCGCTCTGCTCAATCTGCAATATTGAGTATCGACTTGTGAACAAGAAGAAACTTCAACAAAGTCCTCACCACGAGGCACAAAGAATCCCACGACGAGGTTGGTGCTCTCCTCGTCTACAATCGCTTGATAGAAGTCAGGTCAAGGGACACCCCCGACGACCGCACCCGAACGGTGCTGGCACGCCCGCGCAAGAAAAGAGACTGTTGACCAGCTGCAGCAAAACTGGAGCCAAACAGGAGCTTAAGGTTGTGAATGTCTCACTTATGAAGAAGTCTTTGGCAAAGAAGCTCAAGACTCCCAAGAAGGAGGAGAAATTGGTGAATGGATTACCGAAATTCACCGTTGCGGAGTTAGTCCATGGTTCCAATCGGTCAAAGGGTAAGGAACCCGTAGTTGCTTGATAGGTTTTGTCCTAGTTTTATTGTTTTTGCCTCCATGAGTCTTGTTGAAGTACTTAGTTTTAGCGTATCACAATTGTGTGCTCGGCATGTAAGACTAGGTATAATAGATTATTCAGAGCAGAAATGTTTACTAGAGTAGTTTACTGTACTATTCTTTAATCTACAGAGCATACTTTTGGTATGTTTCAATTTTATCAAAAAACCAATCTCTTTAAAATATAAGCAATACATGTGAGTATATGACCATGAACATTGCACTGAAAAGATGCACATCATTTTTTGCCATATGGTTCTAATTTTAATTACTAGCCTCATACGCGTAAAAGACACAGTGAGAAAAATGTGGAAGTTTCTCAATTTTATTTTTAATGTATTTTTTATTTTACCAGAATAATCCTATTAGATAATTTCATTATGATTTTTTTATTTTTATAACCTTGAGCAGCACTGGGAGCGCGCTGTCTCTTCTCTTGGTAAATAGAAGATTAGGCTCGACGCACTGATGGGAGCAATTGCATATTGAATATGTATAAGAGGCCTATTCATCCACACACACCTTTCAACTTGGTGTAGCAGGCTACAACTGAAAGTTGTTCTTGTTTGAGGTAAACAATCTCGCGCTGAATGCCAGTGATACAATTAGTGTAATACTTTCAAATCAATCACTAGCCAACTGGTGGTAAAGAATTTGCTCCGAGTCTGCCTGGTACCTCCCACTATTGACCCAACTTTCCAATGGCCCATTTCTTAAATAGGCTCGGCCCAAGTACATGGGTCGGATCATTCGAGGAACCCGACCACCCAAATTTAACAGCTGCGTAAGTGCCAACCGAGAAAAGACCGAAGGGGTGGGTGCTCAGCTCTACTGAACGCTCCGGTTCCGCGTGTGGAGATTTCTCGCTTCTTTCTGAAGCCCGTGGTTGTCTCCTTCCTCCTCTCTCATTTGAAATTTTGGCAAGTTCTTCTCACTACTGTCACTTGTTTACTCCATAGCTCTACAATGCTGTTCCTTTACGTCTGCTTTTGTGCATTCCTATTATACCAAATTTACAAACTTTGATCAAAACTTGGATTCAGTTCTTCTTTCTACTGATTTCTTCTTTTATTTTGTATGGATGTGGGTGCCGTTTGATGAACTTGCACTGGGTGCAAACTCAGTTGATCGTCACTTTAGTCGGACTGTTGCAAAGGTTTCTTGTAGTGATTCAAGCAACTCATTCGAGCGAAGCATTCAATCGACATGCTTAGGATGATTTCTCAGCATACTTGTGCAGGCAGAATGTTTTCGCAAAACTTCTTTTCTGAATTTAATATTGCTGCCTAGCTTATTATGTTTTTCATTATTTTCTAGTCTAGTTCATTTTGTGGTAGCTTCTGTCTAGCACATTGTGTCCTAGTACTCACCTAATTTGAAATGTAGCTTCTGCTAACTCCGAAAAACATTGCAACAGCAGCTAGGCTTGTTATGCTAGCTGCTCAACTTAAATAAGCGATATCATTTGAGCATGTATTTCACTCATAATGGTTATCAACCTCAGTGAACTTTCTATCATCATTTCTTTTGGATTACATGAGTATTGACACTTGTTTCACTGGTGTGTCAATATATTTAAGGTTGGTTGTCTAGCTGAGGCCGCAGAGTTGATTCATCTAGCTGATGTGTCAATATGTCTAATTTCGATCATTTGCTGGATCATGTGGTAAAAAACAACTGTCATCTTTTCATTTGGATTACGTGGGTATTGAGACATGTTTCACTGATGTGTAACTATGTTCAAGGTTGGTGATCTAGCAGTTGAGGAGGCTGCAAAGTTGATTGATTTAGCAGATGTGCTAATATATCATGATGTTAAAAACAACTACCCAAAGAGATTCCTGCAGCCATATCTCATACCTTGTGACAGTGGAGCCAGAGATCAGTTGACATGCTCAGGATTATGTTTGAGCAAATTCTTGCCACTGGGTATGTCTATATATATAGTTCTCAACTATTCTTTTTTATATATAGATCTCTATGCTGTAATAGTAGCAAGATCATCAAGTCTTTCATGATCTCATCTTGGTATTTTTCTTTTTGATTCAAATACCTGATGATGTCCTTGTTTTTTTAAAACTCCCTGTATGTCTAGTCCCTTTACATGAAAAACCAACATAATACAATCTCAATGTACAATTATAAATGGTTTGTTGAGTGTTGCAGTTCAAAGATTAGTGCACATAGAGGTACTTTGCAATCTGATACGCTCAAAGCAAGCGCATAATTTAACCCTAAAAACATCGTTAGTAGTATAAGCAAATAGGGATCGTTCTATTCCGGGGATTGAGGGTACACCTGTCATTGTCAAAAAAAACAAATAAAGAATTAAAATAATAAAGTAAAAAGTAT
This sequence comes from Rosa rugosa, assembly GCF_958449725.1. Classification (NCBI taxonomy): domain Eukaryota; kingdom Viridiplantae; phylum Streptophyta; class Magnoliopsida; order Rosales; family Rosaceae; genus Rosa; species Rosa rugosa. The sequence goes on from NC_084821.1 coordinate 2,938,872, forward strand.
TATGTACAAAAATAAAATAAAGAATAAAAATATGGGTTATTATCACAAATGGTACCTGAACTTATCTTCTATTTTATCGATGGTACCTGAACTTCAATTTTGATCACAACCGGTACCCAAACTTTTCGATTTCATTTTAAATGGTACCTAAGGCCACATTCGGTCACTATTCCGGCCGAAAAAGCCAAATCTAAAAAAAAAAAACAAAAAAAAACAAGTTCAAGGTAAGTCTATTACCAAAAAATCATCACTATATATGATTGCAATCCTTGAAATCATCACTATGATCGCCTCCCATGCCATTTTTAGTCAGAATAGTGATCGGATGTGGCTCTAGGTACCATTTAAAATGAAATTGAAAAGTTCGGGTACTGGTTGTGATCAAAATTGAAGTTCAGGCACCATCGATAAGATTGAGGTATAATTCAGGTACCATTTGTGATAATAACCCTAAAAATATATACAAGTTAATATAAAAAGGGGGGTTTTGAGATTATAGAATTGGAATTAAAATTAAATGAAATAAAGAAAGTGTAAAAACACATATACAAGGAACACAAGAAACAAAGATCAAAACTACAATCATATGAATGAAATCCAATTACAATTCCTATAGTTGATTATCTATGTCATGAGAAATAAGTTGACCATGTGAAACATTCGAAGCAAATGATTTCCCATATTTTACTTTCCTTGAATATTTAATCTAAGTGAAAGCACCTAAATTAAACCTATTGAACATGCAATCATAGTCTAGAAAACTAGCTAATCAAGAACACATTCAATGCATGAAGAACAAAGAAAGGATGTCAACCAAAGTGCACAACCTAGTATGAAAAAGTCCATCTATTTGCAATCCTCCTTAATTGATTTCGACTTTTGTCCAAAGCCTTTACTACTTAAATCTAGCACCAATTACATGCATATATCCTAAGTTGGCCATCAAAGAACACATACATATAAAAGTTTTCCATAATCCAAGATCAATTAAGCAATCTCACATAAGCAACATAAAAATCAACATAAAGAAATCACAATTTTTATTCAAACATAGAAATTGGGCTTAAACCTTAATGTTATTGTTAACTAGAAACAAATTCCTACGAAATTAAATAAGGAAAAAGAATGAATTACACCGTGAGTTGGAGATGGAGATGGAGTGCTTGAAACGTTGAAATCTTGAATCTTGGAAGCAAGCCTTCAAGGTGGACGATGGAGGATATGATATTCCCGGCTCCTTCTTCTTCTTCTTCTTCTTACTTGAAAACGCAGAATTTTGCAACTAGAGAATGGAGAGAAAAATGGAATGGAAATGGAGAGACAAAGAAGATGAAATGGATGAAGGAATGTGATTAGAGTGAGAGGAGAAGGTGTTTATATAGGGAAGAAAAAGAAGAGTGAAATGATAAATGGAAGAAAAATAATGAAAGTGGTTTGTAAAATATGGAAAAGATGGAGTAATGATGAAATGAAAGCAAGGCATGAATGTGCAGAAGTATGGAAGTGATGATGATCTATTGGAGCAGAAAAATATATCCAAGGAAAAAGAGAAAAGCATCTAGCTTTCTTCATGTGGGTAGGAAACATGAACATGTGAATATTGAGCTGGTTTTAGGTCAATTTCTGCCCCTTTATTCCTTCAATTATTTCTCCAACAGGAATTCATTTTTGGCTCTTGACTTCTTCATATGAAATGATCTACCATGAGTGTAGATCATTTTGGTAAAATTTCAGAATTTATTTCCATGCCTTTGGGCCAGAATCTCTGCTGGACTCCTTACGGGTCCAGTTTTCCAGTTTTGCTTCTGCAGGAAATTGGGCTGACTGTTTGAAGGCCTTCCGCTCAATTCTAGCTCTGGCACTCTTCATAAGAAACGATCCTTAGGATGTCTAGAATGGATCTGGAAAGTTTCAGCTCATTTGGAGTTCATTTGGTCAGGCGGCCGCTCCTTCTTCCTTGCTTGGCTTGGTTTCTCCTAGCCGGAGTAGGAAAATGTGTAAAATTGACCTTTTAGTACATTTCCATTTTTCTCCATCATTTATAGGTAAGTGTGGACCTAATGCTCATTTCACCATCATTTACTCCAATGTACCTAAGAAAATAGAAATTGAGTTAAAAATCGATTCGTTAAGGAATTAACTAAGCAAAATGTGAGGAATTAACTATTAAAATACCACATTAAAATGCTCCTATCACAATCTCACTAATAATTAAATCCACAAGCTACCTAAAGATCGAGCTGGTATGTCCAGTACTCCGGATTTTATTACCAAAACAGAATGCTGATTTACATGAGATCACAGAAACTTTTTACATGACATCACTGAGTTGCTTTGAAAGAAGTAGCCGGTCTCTCTGAGTGGGGTTCAAGGAATTATAAGCAAGCATGATAAACTATCTTAAGAAGAGTCGTACTTTTGTATTTACTATTTGACTAATGAGCTTATGACCCACTTCGTTGTTGGACTGAAAGTGAACTTGTTGAATACATGGTAAAGTTTGTGTGTAACAAAGTACTTAAAGTACCCGTGGGAGGTCACAAAGAGTTTGAAGAAACAAGATGAACCATGGATGAAGTTACTAAGATACTGAAGGATGATAACATCACTGTGTTTAGTATGCACGGAAGAGGAGGCGTTGGCAAGACAACCATGGTGAAACATGTCAGTGTACAAGCTGAAAAGCTTTTTGCTTATGTGATTATGGTTGTTCTCTCCCAAAGCCCTGATTTGCAAAAAATTCAAAGCACATTGGCAGATCTGCTGGGATTGAAATGGTGGAGGAGACAGAAGTTGGAAGAGCCAGAAGATTGAAGAGAGGATCATGATTGAAAATGGGATCTTTGTTATCTTGGATGACATTCCTGGTCAGAGTGAGCTTCAGTGATGCAATTAAAAAGTCCTACTCACCAAGGATAATGAATGTCTGCCATGCTATGGGGTGCCAAGCACTGATCCCTCTCAACAGTTTACCAGAGGAAGATTCTTGGAATTTATTCCTGAACAATTCAGGGAAGTCTTTTCATGAATCTACCAATTCCTATGATGAAGGGAGGGAGGTAGCTAGAGAATGCGCTGGTCTCCCAAATGCACTGAAAGAAGCTGCAAGGGCAATTGGACATAAATAGGCTGATGAATGGAAGGAAGAAGTTGCAAAGGCACTGGGAGATAATGAGTTGGAGGAATGGAATCTAGCGGCTCCACAACTAAATGCAGCTCAACCTGTCAACCCTAAAGATGAGAGACGCATTCAAAAGAATAAATTTATGCTATGATACCTTGAGATCCCGATGATGCTAAGTCATTCTTCGTGCTTGCTGCATGTTCCCGGAATATTATGATATATCAATTGACGAATTGCTGATGGACTGGAAAAGTTTACTTATATATTCCAACACAATGCAAGAAGCCAGAGACAGAGCACATTCTGTTTTCACATACCTTAAGGGAAAGAAAAAAAAGAAACAGATACACACAGAAAAGAGACATTAATTCATAAACAGCCAATTTGCACTCTTGCTTAATCATCTTGAACAGATTCCAGAAACTTTGTCTACTCAGAACTTGAGAACAGCCTCATTTATCAAAATCTGTTTGGTGTATAACTTTCTCCGTATTGCATGTCAATCCAAACCCAAGAGGATATAAAGGGTCATATGAGTTGCTTCCGACATCCAATGGGAGCTGTTCAACACTTTTAAACCATGTCACCGGTAGCTTGCCCTCGAAGTTATAATCTCCAAAGATGACATCTGCAATTCCCTCTCCTTCACTGCCAGGCAACCAAGCAGCAACAAGAGCATCCATCTTTTCCAAGAGACTTGGCTCTACAGTTAAGGGTCTTCCAGATATCAGAATCACCAATGTCGGGATTCTGTCAGCAACTGAGCTTATTACATCGGGTCCATTAAAAGGAATCACAAGCTCCAAGTTGTCTGTAATACCCCGAAAAAAATCCAAATTTAATTCCATGGATTTTTAGAAATGTTTTCTTGGTAGTAAGAGTGAGTACGAAGCTTGAAGAAGTTGTGGAATTAGTTCGAACGATTTTATTTTCGAAACGAACGTTATTTAGGGGGTCGTGAAAAATTGACTTTTTGTACGTACCGAATTTGGAAAAACTTCCTTCATGAAAGTTGTAGAGCTCGTCGATACGAGTCCGTACATATGTGAAATGCGAAAATCGGAGTTCGTATGAAGAAGTTAGGAGAGTTTGAAGTTTGGGAAAATTCTATAAATATAGAAAAATTTCGAATTTATTCATAAATCCGAAAAGTTCAGAAAATTATATTTTCCTCCCCAAACTCTCCGTTCTTTCTCCTCCCTACCCAATCGACCCGACCCGACATTTTCTCCTTCCTCCGGCCTTCTCCGGCCACAACCCGCCCCTCAACGTGATCGCCGCTTCCCGACCAAGCTCCCCCCGGTGCCTCCTTGCCCAGCTGCTACCCCGAAAGTTGGATCGAAGGCGCCACATTTGGCTCGACCCGGCCCGGCCGTATCTCCCTTTTTCCGGCGATGCATGGGCCGATCCTCCCCATTTTCGTGATCTCCTCCTCTTGCTGATTATCCTCATATCCTTCTTGCTTGACGATTTTGAGTGCGGAGTGATAGATCAAGATTTGAAGATTTCGACGTCTCTGATTCAATCTGGAATCTGACCAGACGCACGAGATTAATCCAACTTCAAAGCTCGATCTAGGACGATCTAGACCAAATATCGCTTAGCTCCAGGTATGAAAGTTGATCAGCTCTTTATTTTGAACAAGTTTGTAGTTGACAACTTTTGCATCTGAGGTGGTTGGCCGGCATTGACCGCCGTCTAACCGCCGCTTGTGGCTGCGCGTCGGACCTTTTTTTGAGTTTTTATTATCTGGACAATGATTTACGCATCCATACGAGCGTTTTGATATATTACAAGGTTATTTTAGAAAAAGTTGATAAATAGTGGATTTAGGTTTTGACGTTACTATTTACAGTTTTTACATTTTATCTTCGGTTTACGATTTACGGAGATCAGACCATCGGTTTTACTTCAAATTTTAATATGTTGATCGTATGACTGTCCCGATGACTTTGTGAGGTCACGGGCGAAGATCCGACAGTTTGATCTTCGTATAATTGTGAAATAGTGTTTTGGAAAAGCGATTCGTGAGAATCCGACCGTCGGATTTTCATATAAATTTGTGGAGATGTTTGTAAGGACGATTCAGGAAGATCTGACCGTTGGATCTTCGTGACAATTTAGGAGGATGATCCTAAAGGCGATCTATGAGGATCCGACCGTTGGATCATCGTTTAATTTCGATCCGACCGTTGGATCATCGTTTAATTTCGATTCGACCGTTGGATCATCGTTTAAATTCGATCCGACCATTGGATAGTCTTTATTTTAGAATCTGACCTTTGGATCGTCTTTATTTTAGGTTATTTCGTGTTTCTTTTGCTAAGTAAAGACTGTACTTGATTAGGTACTTGACGGTTTGGGTTGACCAGCGTTTGGATTTTTGTGATTTTTATTGATAGAAGATGCAACTGGATAAGAGGTGAGTAAATCTCACATTGTTCATATTACGAACCAAATGTCGTTAATTTCCTTATTTATGTTGTGATTAAAGTGGAAAAGGTTTTATGGAAATAAATATCTGTTTTGAAAGGTATTGTGTATCGTGTAACATTTTGGGTCTAGTGTGACTCTTTTAAATGTTTTGGTATTTATACCGTGGATCCAAAGACTTACAAGTCAGGGGTCGTGGATATTGTGTATCGTGTAACATTTTGGGTCTAGTGTGACTCCTTTAAATGTTTTGGTATTTATACCGTAGATCCAAAGACTTACGAGTCAAGGGTCGTGGATCAGAAATTGGTCGTGGATCAGAAATTGGTCGTGGGTAGAAAAATCGGAACTCCACGCCTTTGGCCGGGTTAGTGGATACGATCAGTTAGAGCTCTAGTCAGTCTGCCATCGTGTGACATGAATACAGCGAGTTATCGTGATCATGAACACACCTTTGAAAATTGAAGTATGACATGAAAGCAGCGAGTTAGTTACTCGTGATCATGAATACACCTTTATTATTTAAAATGTGTCGAGTGGTGAGTGATGAGATTTGTTGGAAAATGTTTGGAAATGGAGGTGGAATGTTTTGTTTTGAGTAAAAGTTGTTGATTTTACTGTTTTATTTCCATTTACTCATACGGGCTGTCAAAAGCTTACCGGGTTTTGTGTTGTCGCAATCCCGGTACACTATTCAAACGGTGTAGCGGATAATCCTGCAGGTAAGGAGAACCAGGGTGGTGATCAAGTTGGTTAGAGTAGCAGCATTAGTTTTATTCGCTTTCTTTTGTGAGGTTTGTTATGCTCATTTAGAGCTTTACAATTTTACTTTGTAAGAGTGAGTTGTGAGTTGTAATAATTAACTCGAGATTTTCGTGAATTTTTATTCGAGTGGTGTGAGGCGTGTTTGTTTCTGAGAAAAATTCAGAACGTTTATTTGTTTAAGTTGTTTTATTCATGTTTCGGATTTGAATCCTTTATTCAAAATTCGGGGCGTGACAGTTTGGTATCAGAGCATAAGATACATATTCGGTGATGTGTCAATACTTTCCGAGTGATAGCCCGTCTGCAGCGGATCTCCATCGTGTGCTCTTCAGTATTGACGAATTCATTGGGTATGTGAGAGTGTTAGAGATCTAGGACGTTAGGTTGTATTTGGAGTTTTGAATTACCCTGGACGTGTTAGTAGCTTGGTTAATATTGACTCATATTTAACTTATACTATGTTTAAGTAGTATACATGTATTAACCAGGTGTGCTATGCTTATTAGGAAATGGATTTGATGGGAGGTGAAGGTAGAGGCCGAGGAAGAGGCCGCGGTAGGGGCAGAGGCAGAGGCAGAGGCCGAGGCCAAGGTAGAGGCAGGGTTCCTCCTGTCGAGATGTACAAGGACGAGGAGGAGGTGCCTCTGGTCGAACCGCCTGCTCCACCGGTGGATGTTTTACATCTGGCAAGGTTGGTCAAGGAGGTCTCCAAGCTTGGAGCTGTCCCTTTTAAGGGGGGAATTGATCATCTAAAGGCTGATCAGTGGGTCAGGAATTTGCAGAACTGTTTCAGGATGGTCATCAGCACTAGTGTTGAGAAGAAGGACGTTGCCACCTTCATGCTGAAAGATGAGGCTCGTGTTTGGTGGGATTTTGTTAAGAGAAGTGAGGACGTGACCGCCATGTCCTGGGAGGAATTCGAGAGGCGCTTCAAGGAAAAATACTTTCCTAGGTCCGTTGTGGAGCGGTTGGAGAAAGAGTTTCTGGAGTTGACTTAGGGGAATATGACCGTTCGGGATTACGAGGCAGAGTTCTCTCGGATGTATCGCTTTGTACGACCATGGGATGCAGAAAGGTTAGCTATGCACTTTCAGCAGGGGCTTAATGAGCACCTTCGGGTTACAGTAGCGTCGTTTGAGTTGGCAACTGTGGCACAAATGGCGGCAAAGGCAATGGTACTAGAAGAGGCGAACCCACCTCGTCGGATTGACCAGACAACTGCGAGAGACTTTCGAGACAAAGGGAAAGCTATAGTAGGGAGCAGTGGTTCGACGAGACATCAGGGTAGGCCCTGGAAGAGGCAACAGACCATCTATCATCAGCAGGCTCCAGCTAGGGCAGCCTATCATCACCAGGCCCCAGCCAGGACAGCACCAGCCACGCCTATGGTTTGTTATAACTGTGGGGAGGCAGGCCATATCTCCAGAGGATGCACTAAACTGAAGAGTAGGGTATGCTACAGATGTGGGTTGGAAGGGCATTTAGCTAATAAATGTACCCAACCTCGGAATAGAGTGCAGGGAAACCAGCAGAGGCAACTCCCACCTGCACCTGCAAGAGTCTTCGTTATTGGCCAGAGAGGCACTGGGGTAGAAGGTACTCTATCAGTTTATAACTATCTAGCTAGAGTATTGTTTGATACAGGAGCCTCCCACTCCTTCATATCTAGTTCTGTGGTAGATGTTTTGGGATTTGTGATAGTGAGTTTACTGCATCTTTGATTGTACTTCTGGATCACACATACGATGTGATTTTGGGTACGGTTTGGTTGAGCCCGAACCATGCAATAATTGATTGCTTTAGGATGATTGTGTCCTTCCATGTTCCTGGACAACCAATGTTTCATTTCCGTTGTCTGAAGTCTGACATCGCTATGAGGGCAAAGAAGTTGGCTCATGTGTTTCAGTAGGGACTGAATTATGAGATTAGAGTTAGTTTAGTTACTTTGTAGATGCCTCCTATTGTTTGGATCCAATTTTGCTGCAGCTGGTCAACAGTCTCTTTTCTTGCGCGGGCGTGCCAGCACCGTTCGGGTGCGGTCGTCGGGGGTGTCCCTTGACCTGACTTCTTTCAAGCGATTGTAGACGAGGAGAGCACCAACCTCGTCGTGGGATTCTTTCTGCCTCGTGGTGAGGACTTTGCTGAAGTTTCTTCTTGTTAACACAATCGATACTCAATATTGTAGATCGATCAGAGCGACATCACCGGGAAATGTTGAGATCTTGCTAAAGCGTGACTTTAGCTTGGCTGGGTTGCTAGGGCGTTACCCTTGCTTGGCTGGTTCTGTAACCGTTGTGGTCGCGGCACTACCGTCGGCTCCCGAGGAGACTAGGACCGAAGCACGTTGACAGAGGGTTTGGTGGCACTGAAAGTCGGCTTCTGAGAAGACTAGGACTAGGAGTGTGATCACCGCTAAGAGAAAGAGAAAGAGAGGGAGAGGAGTTGCTCTTAGAGAGGTTTGCTCTAGAGAGAACTTAGATCATCTTAGAGATGTTGTTGTTGAATGTGAATGTGTCAATTGTGTTTCAATGTAACCTCTATTTATAGGCTACCATGCCAACTACTTTGGCATTAAACAAATAAAAGTGGAGCACTAATTGGAGATAAGGGAGGTGGAGGTGTAGGTGGAGCACTAATAGGAATGATGAATTTGGGAGATAAGGGAGGTGGAGATGAGGTGGAGCACTAATAGGAATGATGAATTTGGGAGATAAGGAAGCACTTTCGGCTCCTTTATTCATTCATGTATATCTCCATCAGAAATTCAGATTCTGGCCATGATGTCTTCATAAAAAATGTTCCACTATGAATCTAGATCATGCTGACCAAATTTCAGAGCTTTCTTCCATGTGGTTGGGCCGAAAATGCTGCTGGACCTCTTACAGGTCCAGTTTTCCAGTTTTGCTTCTGTAGAAAATTTGGCTGATTGTTTGAAGGCCTTCCACTCAAAAAAAAGCTCTTGCACTCTTCATAAGAAATGATCCTTGGGCTGTCTAGAATGGATCTGGAAAGTTTCAGCACATTTCGATTTCATTTGGTTAGTCTGCCACCCCTCCTTCCTTGTCTAGCTCGGTTTTTCCTAGCCGAAGTAGGAAAATATGCTAAAGTTGACTTGTCATACTTCCATAATAGGCTTTATTTAGCCTCTAAATATATATTTCGAGCTTGTCGACAATATATAGCTTGAGCCACTGACATTGGCTCAATTTCTCCAAGACACGCCTTGTCAGGCCAAAATGTTCATTTTGGGTCCAAACACCTATGACACTAATCTTTGTTAGTGCTTGGCAATGGAATTAATACTCTAAGCTCCTCATTGAAAGATTTCTGAGGAAAAGGAGAAGGATATTGGTAAAGAGCAATAGTGCGTTAGGTACTTGGGATGGGCCGTAAAAGAGGCAGGAAATCCTTCGGCAAACTCTGACTATTGTGGCTGTTGAACTTAGTTTGACTATACTCATTGGACAAGTGGAGCCCTTCAGATGTTTCTGAATGGGAAGTGTTTAGCTTTATTAATCCTTGATTCTAGTGACGCATTAGTTTTGTGTTGGTTGACTAAGATGATTCTAGCTAGATCATTGGTTGACTTGTTTTATTAGTGTGTTTTGAGAATGATTGTTTGTGATACATCTTTATGAAAGATGTGTGCAGCAAATTGGCTAAGGTTTTGAAAGAGCAATTGGTGACCAAGGTTTGATCCTTGGTGTCGTTGTTGGTTTTTAAAAAAATAAAAAAAAGACTACATACATACAGTCTTATTGATTCAACAATTTTTACAAAAAAAAAAAAAAAGGGGGACTACACTATACTAAGCCAAGTCAGCAGCTCCGGAAGGGTTGAGGCTGAGCTCAAGAGAAATGTGAGAGCCACCATTGTAGCTGCCCGAGCCACCAGAATAGTAGCCATAGCCGCTACCTCCCTCGGAAGTAGTCTTCAGGTTGCCAAGGATGTCTTCACCGTGCATGGGGAACAGAGGAAGAGTTTCAATCTCCTGGTGATCTTCTCCTCGTTGTTCCATGAAAGGTTGTTCTTCTTTTGTGCCAAAGGAAGTAGTACTAGTATTAGTGTTGAAGGGTGAGGAGGAATATGGGTCAACACTGCAGCCGACCCATGACCCAAAATTTAGATCGATGGATCCACCAGCACCAGTAGAACCAGCGGACCCAAAATTGAGATCAATGGATCCACCAGCATCAGTAGAACTAGTGGGCCCAAAATTAAGGTCGATGGATCCACCAACACCAGAAAAACTAATTACCTTGGGCACCTGAACACCCTGATTTAACCTCTTCTTCTGCTTCTCTCGAGCCTTGAGGTTCTGGAACAAAAAAAAGACGTTCTTGTCTTCAATCTGCCCATACTGTTTCAGATGGAGATAGATCTCTTGAATATGCTCTGGAGTTGGGTACCTAACCTCCTTGTCATAGTAAAGCTCCCTGAGGATTCTTATCTGATCTGGAGTGGGAGTCCACCGGGTACTACTCTGCCTGAAAGGCGTGTTGGCAATACTCCCGGCTGCTGGGTTGCTTCCTCCATCCTCGGTTGGTTGCTGGGTTTGTAGTTCCATTAGTTGCTGGGTTTGTGGTTCCATTAGTGATGGGTTGAGAGAATGTGAGAATTGAAGAACGATGATGATGAGTGTTTGAGGGAGATTGCTGTTAGAAGGATTGAAATTGATGAAATGGTGTTGGGGATTTGAGTTTATCGGATGGAAGAAGAGATTTGTGAGAGAAGGGCTAAAGATTTGAGAAGAGAAAGGGCTGAAGATTTGAGAGAGAATGGAAAAAACGCTGAGGAAGTTTTTTTTTTTTTTTTTGGCATGAACAGTCTCTTCTCCAGAATGCACCTATTTAAGGAACAAGGCGTGCAAATCTCCACCGTTGGATGGACAATCTCGGAGAGTCAAACTGCGCGTTGGATTAAAGTCGCCCTAAAACACGGAAAAGTTGTTGGCGTGTGGGGAGCGCGTAAGGGAACCGAACGAATCTCGAGGAGCTGTGGCAGACAACTTTAGCCGAAAGTAAATCTGATTTCCGTAAAACACGGAAAAGACGAGTCGTGGCATGTGGAGTGTGCAGGGTTTGTTTTTATTCTATCACTTATGATAGAATAAATAAAAAGAATTGTATGGATAACAATGAGAGCAGCTTGTGCTCGAGTGGTTGAGAGCAAAGCTCTTGTACATGAGGTCTGAGGTTCGAACCTTGGCTCCCTTTTATTTTAATTATGTTCGCTTATGACATAATAAATATAACATTTGTACATATATTATTGAGAGCAGCTCTTGCTTCAGTGGTTAGGAGCAAAACCTTTGTGTTTGGGGTCTGGAGTTCGAACCTTGCCTCCCACAAATATTTTTTTGGATCTTGTTTATGCTCGGTATATAGATGTATATACGGTCAGTACGGTATACATACAGTATGTAAAACTTCATACTGTAGCCGAGCCAGAAGCAGCCAAACAGTACGGCTGAGCCGAGCCGAGCGGAAGGTTGGTGGGCCGAGTTTTCAGCCCAAATTTGTTTGGGCCTGTTCGGATTGCGGCTGGTTCTGTTCTTCGGCCCAAATTGCAAGCCCAATGCCATCATCAGTGGGAGTGAACGCGTACTAGTGGACCCTCTCAGAGTCCACAAGAAGGCCCAAGTGGCCCATAATGAATAAAAATATGTTGTGGAGGTGTTTAACATTCTTTAAATCATGTTTTTAGTGAAGCATTGTTTTTCTACACATTGTTTTGTGTGTTTGAGTTTGGCAAATGTTTGTAGTTAAACTTTTGCTTGTGATTTCGTGTTCTGGAGTGGTTGTGGGTAGTTGGTTGTGTGATGTATACCTAATGGATGAGGAGATTGTGTGAGTTGGTCGAGGCCACACTTTATCGTAATTGTGTTATGAGATGAAAGGACACTTGTTGAGTAGTGATACTTGATGCATTACTTTTATGGTTGTGCGTTTAAATTTCGGGACGAAATTTCTTTAAGGAGGATAGATTGTAATACCCCGAAAAAAATCCAAATTTAATTCCATGGATTTTTAGAAATGTTTTCTCAGTAGTAGGAGCGAGTACGAAGCTTGAAGAAGTTGTGGAATTAGTTCGAAAGATTTTATTTTCGAAACGAACGTTATTTAGGGGGTTGTGAAAAATTGACTTTTTGTACGTATGGAATTTGGGAAAACTTCCTTCATCAAACTTGTAGAGCTAGTCGATATGAGTCCGTGCATATGTGGAACGCGAAAATTGGAGTTCGTATGAAGAAGTTACGAGAGTTTGAAGTTTGGGAAAATTCTATAAATATAGGAAAATTTCGGATTTATTCATAAATCCGAAAAGTTCAGAAAATTATATTTTCCTCCCCAAACTCTCCGTTCTCTCTCCTCCCTACCCGTGCGACCCGATCGACCCGACCCGACATTTTCTCCCTCCTCCGGCGTCCTCCGGCCACGACCTGCCCCTCACCGTGATCGCCACTTCCAGCCCAAGCTCCCCCCGGTGCCTCCTTGCCCCGCCGCTGCCTCGAAAGTTGGATCGAAGGCGCCACAGTTGGCTCGACCCGACCTGGCCGGATCTCCCTTTTTCCGGCGATGCATGGGCCGATCCTCCCCATTTTCGTGATCTCCTCCTCTTTCTGATCATTCTCATATCCTTCTTGCTTGACGATTTTGAATGTGGAGTGATAGATCAAGATTTGAAGATTTCGACGTCTCTGATTCAATCTGGAATCTGATCAGACACACGAGATTAATCCAACTTCAAAGCTCGATTTAGGACGATCTAGACCAAATATCGCTTAGCTCCAGGTATGAAAGTTGATCAGCTCTTTATTTTGAACAAGTTTTTAGTTGACAACTTTTGCATCTGAGGTGGTTGGCCGGCATTGACAGCCGTCTGACCGCCGCTTGTGGCGGCGCATCGGACCTTTTTTTGAGTTTTTATTATCTGGACAATGATCTACGCATCCATACGAGCGTTTTGATATATTACAAGGTTATTTTAGAAAAAGTTGATAAATAGTGGATTTACGTTTTGACGTTACTATTTACGGTTTTTACATTTTATCTTCGGTTTATGATTTACGGAGATCAGACCATCGGTTTTACTTCAAATTTTAATATGTTGATCGTATGACTGTCCCAATGACTTTGTGAGGTCACGGGCGAAGATCCGACAGTTTGATCTTCGTATAATTGTGAAATAGTGTTTTGGAAAGGAGATTCGTGAGAATCTGACCGTCGGATTTTCATATAAATTTGTGAAGATGTTTGTAAGGAAGATTCAGGAAGATCTGACCGTTGGATCTTCGTGATAATTTTGGAGGACGATCCTAAGGGCGATCTGTGAGGATCCGACCGTTGGATCATCGTTTAATTTCGATCCGACCGTTGGATCGTCTTTATTTTAGGTTATTTCGTGTTTCTTTTGCTAAGTAAAGACTGTACTTGATTAGGTACTTGACGGTTTGGGTTGACCAGCGTTTGGATTTTTGTGATTTTTATTGATAGAAGATGCAACTGGATAAGAGGTGAGTAAATCTCACATGGTTCATATTACGAACCAAATGTCGTTAATTTCCTTATTTATGTTGTGATTAAAGTGGAAAAGGTTTTATGGAAATAAATATCTGTTTTGAAAGGTATTGTGTATCGTGTAACATTTTGGGTCTAGTGTGACTCCTTTAAATGTTTTGGTATTTATACCGTGGATCCAAAGACTTACGAGTCAGGGGTCGTGGATATTGTGTATCGTGTAACATTTTGGGTCTAGTGTGACTCCTTTAAATGTTTTGGTATTTATACCGTAGATCCAAAGACTTACGAGTCAAGGGTCGTGGATCAGAAATTGGTCGTGGATCAGAAATTGGTCGTGGGTAGAAAAATCGGAACTCCACGCCTTTGGCCGGGTTAGTGGATACGATCAGTTAGAGCTCTAGTCTGTCTGCCATCGTGTGACATGAATACAGCGAGTTATCGTGATCATGAACACACCTTTGAAAATTGAAGTATGACATGAAAGCAGCAAGTTAGTGTACTCATGATCATGAATACACCTTTATTATTTAAAATGTGTCGAGTGGTGAGTGATGAGATTTGTTGGAAAATGTTTGGAAATGGAGGTGGAATGTTTTGTTTTGAGTTGAGATTGTTTTGAGTAAAAGTTGTTGATTTTTCTGTTTTATTTCCATTTACTCATACGGGCTGTCAAAAGCTTACCGGGTTTTGTGTTGTCGCAATCCCGGTACACTATTCAAACGGTGTAGTAGATAATCCTGCAGGTAAGGAGAACCAGGGTGGTGATCGAGCTGGTTAGAGTAGCAGCATTAGTTTTATTCGCTTTCTTTTGTGAGGTTTGTTATGCTCATTTAGAGCTTTACAATTTTACTTTGTAAGAGTGAGTTGTGAGTTGTAATAATTAACTCGAGATTTTCGTGAATTTTTATTCGAGTGGTGTGAGGCGTGTTTGTTTCTGAGAAAAATTCAGAACGTTTATTTGTTTAAGTTGTTTTATTCATGTTTCGGATTTGAATCCTCTATTCAAAATTCGGGGCGTGACATTGTCGCCCTTGCATTCGGCATATGAACCTTCACCAACAGCAACAACTGCAAAAGAGATATCTTTACGTGCTAGGGTATCTGTCGATGGCAGTTGCTCATAAATTATTTCCGTTTCCTCTCCAACTGCCTTCTTGATAGCTTCCAAGATGGTTGTGCCTAGAAATGTAAATATAAACATGAAAATTTACAATTTGTGTAGCTCTTGTTATCTTCAAAATTTCAGTCTAAACTTCAAATATTGTTGCAAAACAAAGGAATCCACGGGGCAGAAAAACCATTTTTGTTTGACTATTTTTCACCTCAAGAAAACTTTGGTGTAGAGTGGTTTAAGGAGTAACAACTTGAAATGGAAAACTTGTTAAATCCAACTCAGACCTGACATGGTACGAATGTCATGTTATAGTGAACATCAAAGTATCAAACATGTAGCCCTATCAATTATTAAAATCCCGGGGAAATAGCAATATTACATACCAGTGGTGAACCTGCCACTTAATCCAGCCTTAGTGACTGTCCATCCTCCACACTGATATCCAAGATCATCAGCATGCATTCCGGTAACCAGTATCCTTTTGGCTTTTCTATCTAATGGAAGAAAAGGTTTTCTTGGATCCTTTCCATTCTTCAACAGAACCAATGACTTGCGAACAGCTTCACGTGCCAGATCCCTGTGCAGCTGCATTGTAATGATATCCGTGAAAACTAGTATCAGATATTAAATTGTCTGAGGTGAAAATAAAATAGGATTACTGTGCATTATAGGTTTACCTTACAACCAACTTTGTCCAACAAAGATCTATCAGAAAAGGGATGTTCAAAAAGACCAGCAACAAACTTCACTCTCAGTATTCTCTCAACAGCATCATCTATCCTGGACATTGGTATCTTCCCATGTTCCACTAGATATACTAAATCATCCACAAAATTTTCGAATTTGAAAGGCACCATAAACTGCATTCCTTCTCAATTAGACAAACAAACTAAAAGTCAGCGAAAACAACAAATAGTATGGCTTTAAAAATTGTAGTTCAATATCTACCATGTCAATTCCAGCATTGACAGCAGATAAAACGCAGAAACGATAGTTTGAGCCTTCAGGCTCACTGAGTGTTTCAATACCATCCCAATCAGAAATCACAATTCCCTGCAGCAGAGCATTCCCTGATTAGTATTTAGACGTATAGTTTTGTTACTTATGCAAACTATTTGTATGAAACATCACATACCAATACTGTTGTAGTTTGGTGTAATGAAAACTAAATTTCGAATACTGTCAGATGTAATTTCTTGTACAATGGCATGGATAATGTCTTGGGTTCATATTGTTCACCAAGAGAAAGGTTCACTCTATCTAGTTGCTCACCTTAAATCCTAGCTTTTCTTTCAAGATTTCAGTCAGGAGAAAACGATCAGCATGCAGTCTATTTCCATTCCAGCTGGAATAAGATACCATAATAGTGGAAACTCCTTGAGAAATGCAGTCCAGATAAGGTGCCATATGAATCCTCTCTAAGTCATCGTAAGATGATAGGGTATTTCCCTCATTTACACCTTTAAGTGTACCCCCATCTCCCACAAAATGCTTGGCAGATGCAATAGTGTTGTTTCTGGAATCAAAAGAATGTAAGATTAATTAACAACTTCTCACATGTAAGAGAGTGATATGGGACTTGGATTGGAATACAGCATCAAAGTTGTCAAGGGATAAATGCGTTAAGAAAGATGAACAAGTTAGTACAGAAGAAACATGACAGACATAATTTTACAGACATCGATCATCATGGTAGAAGAGTTGGGAGACCAATTATTTTCTTTCATGTCCACAAAAACATGACAATTCAATTTACTAATTACCTTTCAAACAAGATAGTTAATTGGCAAAAGAAGAATAAACAAGCAATCCTTTCTACCTTCCCATTATAAAAGGGTAGCCATTTTCATGCCCTTGGGGTGGCTTCCCCTGCAAGCCTGATATAATAGATGTCATCTTTCTAACAATTTCAGTGTCTTCGCTGTAACTCTCGTAGCACCGTCCCCACCTGGGATCTCTGCATACCTGCCAAAATTCATTCAATTGATTATATTGATAATATCAAATACCCAATTAGTACAGTAATGATGATCTGTTCACCTACATAAGTTGCACAATTATCACAAAGATTACCAACTGCAATCTTTTCGAGCTAAAGAAACATTGTATGAAATGGCATCGAAATCTGACGAACTGTAGTTCGAGTAAATGAACAGATGAACATAAATCAAAATTAGTATTAACTGATTACATTCACTATGACTTACAGCTACACAGGGAGCAAAAGTGTAGTGAATGCCACTAGCCCTGACTTCAAGAGCAGTTGCCTCACCAATCCTTTGAGCCAAATCCGCATCTCTGTCACATAATTCAAACATTTAGGGACAAAATAAAGGAGAATTTTGAAATGGTTGGATCATAATCAGATATTGGAAGTCCCTTCTTTTGTATGATTAATTATGTTACTTGCCGTCGAAGCAGCAGATCAATATACTACAAGGAAAAGATTGAAATGGAACCTAATGATCACCCTATTCACTTTCAGATACCAGCATTATAATAAAATCTTTTCGAGTCATAACACTAATTCAAAGAACAAATTCGATTCTTTTCCCACGTTTCTTAGGAAAAGAGGGAAGAAGACTAACCTGGTAGCCCCAAGACCAACATTATGAGGAAATATAGTGGCACCATAGACGCTATTGTTCCCATGAACAGCATCAATCCCATATATCAATGGAATCCGGAGCCGGGTTTCCAGTGCACACCTCTGAAACCCGTCAACCATATCGGCCCAGTCCGCCGATAAAGCCTTCCTAAAAGGCCCACTTCCTGGACCACTGGTTACACTCCCTAGCACATACACATATAAATAGTCACCATCAGTTGCATAAACAAAACCATACAGAGGAAGAGAGATGTACCGATTGAGAAGTCTCTAATGGCAGAAGGGGTAGCGACCTGACGCTCTATCTGGGTCATCTGCCCACCTTTTCCGTCAGAGTCATGCGAAAAAGGAGGTCCTTGACTCGAGCTTCAATGGGTTCATTTGGGTTTCTGTATATGCAATTCAAGTTCTCAACTGTTTCCATCTTTGAGCTACTACCCAAGGAGCTCTCCAGCTTCTTTAGGCTCAGTTCAAGAAACCCAGATGAGAATCTGAAACTTTGTATGGTGAAATTCACAAGTGGGTACTAGCTGGTAGTGTTGCGGTGCAACTATATTATATGAATTTCACAACTTGTAGCTAGTCACGCCTTTTAGTGAGACTGTGGTTTATTTATTTATGGAAAAATTACTAGTCTTATTTATTTATAGAGAAATTACTGGTCACTTACTGTACTTTTAAGACGTCAACAGTTCAGTCTCTATTATCCTAATTTTAATAAATTACTCCTCAAACATTCAAATTTCACACAATGTGGTATAATTTTTTCCCCCTTTTTTTTCCCTCTCTCTTTTATTTATTTATTATGTTTTCTGCTTCTCTCACTCTCACAGTGTAAACCAATGCCTTAACCCGACCGGCGCTCCACCATCATGCCGCATCCGGCCAGCGCACGGGTATCATTCTCTTCGTCTCGCCGTCGCCAACAACTCTGTGGCTTTGGATCATCCATGCATAGAAGGAAGAAGGAGAATCGACAATCCAGAGCTTGAAATTTTCCAGTGAAGTCTTCTACATATTCTGGCGGCCGATTTAACTCCATGTGGTATGAATCTTTCTCCCCTCATCACGCTCTACCTGCCTGTATAAATGGTTTTTGATTTCGAATGGGTTCTAAGAAATTTGAGTTTTGGGTGACGTCAGATGTCACTATGATTCCAGTTTCCGGCAACCGTCTAGGTGTCTTCAACTCTTTTTCAGTCGGTCACTGTGGTCCTAGAATTCGAAAGCGTGGCTGGTTGAGCTGAAATTGTTGGCCAGGCTGAGTTGATAGTTTTAGAATTCGTTAAGTTTGGAAACTAACGAGAAAAGAGGGAGTCCATTGTCGTGTTTTCACCAGAAAGCTACTATGAAGGAGTTTGAGTCATGTCTGCAAATCAGACATAACGAAGGTAAATTCAGATTTCTGTTAAAGTTGATAATCTCTGAGATTGAGTGATTGTGGTTGATGTGTTGCAATTGAAGTCTTCCAGATTGTGTATTCGATTTATCAAGTTGGTTTGATTTTGTTTGTGGTGGTAGAGTTATGGGAGAAATTTAGGTCAGTCGAACATATCTGGTATTGATATTTGGAATGAAATTGGTTTCTTGTATTACATGCTTGACAGAATTGATGTTAAAAGGATGGTTGTGTAGAAATGGTTTCTTGGTCAGTACGGACCGCAGGGGAGGGGGGAAGAAAGAGAAATAAAAAAGATGAAGTGAGGGATAAAATAGTCACTTTGGACCACATTATGTGAAATTTGAATGTCTGAGGAGTAATTTTTTAAAATTAAGATAGTAGGGACTAAACTGCTGACGTTCTAAAAGTACAGGAAATGACAAGTAATTTTCCCCTTTATTTATTTTCTTTAAAAAAATAAAAATAAATAAAGGAGCCACAAACTAGAAACTCTGTATATAGTCTACCCAAAAAAAAAAAAAAACTCTGTATATAGCTGCTTGGACACGGTTCCTGTGATTCTCACTATCACGATGATAACATAGACAAGTACAAATGACCAACCTGTTTGGACCCAAAATGAACATTTTGGCCTGACAAGGCGTGTCTTGGAGAAATTGAGCCAATGTCAGTGGCTCAAGCTATATATTGTCGACAAGCTCGAAATATATATTTAGAGGCTAAATAAAGCCTACTATGGAAGTATGACAAGTCAACTTTAGCATATTTTCCTACTTCGGCTAGGAAAAACCGAGCTAGACAAGGAAGGAGGGGTGGCAGACTAACCAAATGAAATCTAAATGTGCTGAAACTTTCCAGATCCATTCTAGACAGCCCAAGGATCATTTCTTATGAAGAGTGCAAGAGCTTTTTTTGAGTGGAAGGCCTTCAAACAATCAGCCCAATTTTCTACAGAAGCAAAACTGGAAAACTGGACCTGTAAGAGGTCCAGCAGCATTTTCGGCCCAACCACATGGAAGAAAGCTCTGAAATTTGGTCAGCATGATCTAGATTCATAGTGGAACATTTTTTATGAAGACATCATGGCCAGAATCTGAATTTCTGATGGAGATATACATGAAGGAATAAAGGAGCCGAAAGTGCTTCCTTATCTCCCAAATTCATCATTCCTATTAGTGCTCCACCTCCATCTCCACCTCCCTTATCTCCCAAATTCATCATTCCTATTAGTGCTCCACCTACACCTCCACCTCCCTTATCTCCAATTAGTGCTCCACTTTCATTTGTTTAATGCCAAAGTAGTTGGCATGGTAGCCTATAAATAGAGGTTACATTGAAACACAATTCACACATTCACAACACAACAACAACATCTCTAAGATGATCTAAGTTCTCTCTAGAGCAAACCTCTCTAAGAGCAACTCCTCTCCCTCTCTTTCTCTTTCTCTTTCTCTTACCGGTGATCACACTCCTAGTCCTAGTCTTCTCAGAAGCCGACTTTCAGTGCCACCAAACCCTCTGTCAACGTGCTTCGGTCCTAGTCTCCTCGGGAGCCGACGGTAGTGCCGCGACCACAACGGTTACAGAACCAGCCAAGCAAGGGTAACGCCCTAGTAACCCAGCCAAGCTAAAGTCACGCTTTAGCAAGATCTCAACATTTCCCGGTGATGTCGCTCTGATCGATCTACAATATTGAGTATCGATTGTGTTAACAAGAAGAAACTTCAGCAAAGTCCTCACCACGAGGCAGAAAGAATCCCACGACGAGGTTGGTGCTCTCCTCGTCTACAATCGCTCAACAGAAGTCAGGTCAAGGGACACCCCCGACGACCGCACCCGAACGGTGCTGGCACGCCCGCGCAAGAAAAGAGACTGTTGACCAGCTGCAGCAAAATTGGAGCCAAACACAACCCAAGCTTTCTCACTGTCATTGTGGTTTATTCAAATGCTAACTCGATGTGTTTAGGCCCAAACGACCAGCCCAACCCTAGGTTGGCCACTAAATATGCAATCTCAAGTTCCCATGAACTCACCTCCGCGAGAGGTTATCGTGGACTCTGTCACTGATGACTTGTATAATCAGAGAGCTAGATTGAAGCTCAATTACTTGAACTGGGAGATCTCGATCGTTTGTCAGACCAGCAATAGAGGTCAGCTTATATCAATCTTTCATCTTTTGTGCAATTTGTTCGACTGAATTCAACGTAACAAGTTAGAAAGTCGTACTAATTTAATGAATAAATGGAACAACTAAGGAACTGTAACATTGATATAACTAAGGAACTGTAACATTGATATGATCTCTTGCTTTAGGCTGCATAGTGAATTTATAGTTACGCTATAGCTATTTTAGGTTTTGATTATCTGGGACTGTTACATATGCCTGCTCATAATTCTGTTCGAAGTTGCTTGATTTGGATCTAAAGAGTGTTGTTTCTAAAACATGAATAAATAAGGACATAAAAAGCATGAATAAACATGAATAAAAAGCATACATGTTTAATCAATATATTAATATAATTAGTTCTTGTCTATGTGATCAAGTCCTTTACAGATCGACAGCGTCCAAGGCTTTTTAGGTAAAGACGCACTTAGAATGTTAAATATATATACACAACTACTTATTCTCCAAAACGTAAACTGCATTGGACATCGATCTGCCTTTGGCAGAGTAATTTAGAACAAAAAGTCTGTCAAACTTTAACGTTGTTCTCCACTCGGTCCCCGCCACTTATGCACTCCAGAACCCTATTCTTCTGATGCATATTATAAGCAAAGAGACTTCCATGGACCAAGGTCCACCTGCACCTAGGCAAAAAAATCAGATATTTTGCCACCAAATGCCCCATTTTGCCCTTCATTTTGCCTATGGTCCACCTACACCTTGGTCCATATTAGAATTTTTGATATTATAAGCAGTATTTAAGGAAAGAAGCATAGTTCTTCATGGGATGGAATCACCTGTCCCTAAACATTCTGTCCCGCGAATAATAATTTGCCACCTAATCACTAGTCTAACAGCCCACTGACTCTGTTAACTCTCATTTAAAATAAATAAATAAAAGTTTTCTCTTCGAATTTCAGATCGATTCTGATAAAAAGAAAAGAAAAAAAAATTTTCAGATCGATTGAGCCCAGAAGAAAATGTTTCAAATCTAAATCATCTAATTGTTTCAAATCTGAACGAGTAAACTCATCTCCTCGCCCTTGCCTCTACAGTCTCATACCCATCTTTGTTTTAGGTCTGTCTGTGTCCGTCTTCATTCTCATTGCGGTCCACAATGGAGCAACGCCCTCTTCTTCGTCTTCTTCCTTTTGCTCTTTGCTTTCGTCCTCGCGTTATTGTCTGGAACACTCGTCATTGGGCAACCAAAGCTGCAGTATTGTTCTTTCTCAACTCTCTTGCTAAGGCTGACCTTCGTGTGGCTTAGCATGGAGAGCTGGTCAAGATCACTTTGGAGATCTACCGATCCTCAATCCAAATGGGACGTTTCCCCAATTTTTCAATCTTCTACAATTTTTTATTTTTTATTCTTAGATCAATTTTTTTTTATCTAGATCAGTTGGGTTCCTTTAAATGAAAATCTGAAGAATTCATTTCTGGGTTTTACCAATTGCTGGGTATCTACTATCTAGAGAGTAGAGACTGATACAAACTCTGTCTCTGAAAATCTGGGCCATTGTGAGAAAGAAAAAGGAAGAGACATTGGGTTGGTGGAAAGCATTTTGGTGTTGGGTTAGTTTTGCTTGATTGAAAGGAAGCCATGACTGTGATGCTGAAGTTTTGGAGTGTAAAAGGCAATGAATTTCAGAGAGGATGGAGAGTTTTGCACTTTCTTCTCTGCTTTAATGGTGTATAGATAGAAAGAAACAGGGCCAGTTTTGATGGGATTGGAATTTTGGGAAGATGGGTTTTTAGAGAAGAGAACATGATCAGAAGGTGACTAGTGAGAAACAGGGCCAATTTTGATGGGATTGGAAGGGAAGGTGGGTTTTTGGAGGAAAGGACATGATCAGAGAGGTGACAACGAAGGAAACCCAGAAGTCTTATTTTAATATAACTTAACAGTGTTAAGTTTCTTTTTCTCAAAAAAAAAAAAAACAGTGTTAAGTTTCTGTTAGTGGAAAACACGTGGCAGATTATTATTGGTGGGACAGAATTTTGGAGACAAGTAATTTCATCCCGTACAATTCAACTTTTTTTTTTTTTTTTTTTTTGAGAATAATCGTACAATTAAACTTGAGAATGTTCTTCCTCATTATTGACATGGGCATGCATAATATGCATTTAACTATTGACACGGTTGTTTGGGATATTGTAAATTTTCCATAGGACATCCCTCAAATTTGGGTTCTAGACTGAGTGCTGACACAAGGCAAGCAAACTTTGCTTGACCGAAGGTGGGCCTTGACTTGGGTCACCCACATGGGTTGGGTCGTGCTTGGAAACCGACCACCCTAACTATGGCGTATGGCCCAGTCTATCACACCGATAACAGAGAAATTCGGGCGCTACCTAACGCTCAGATTCGGCGCGTGGATGTTACACGCTTCTTACTCCAACTCCGTCGTCCCTTCCTCCACATTCTTTGTCCGCTGATTAATTAAGGTACTTTCTACTCTGCTCTACTTTCTCCTATCATTATGATTAATTAAGGTACTTTCTACTCGGTGGATTCAACTTTTTGGGTATTGGAAATTTAGATTTGCGAAATATTTTTTCTACTTATAGATTGTGGGAAAGTTGAAATCTTTAGTGTACGGTTAGAGTGATTGTGATTAATGATTTGTGGTTTGGTTTAACTCACTGATTGTTGATTCTGGGTACTAAACTTAATTTCAATTGGTTGATTGGTGAGGAGTGTTCATACTCCTTCCATTACAAATTCTATTCTGCAGGGTGGTCTTCTGTTAGCTTTTCTAGTTGATTACAAAGAGTCCAGAAGTAGGGGGAGAAAATTGATTGATAGTATATATTATGTATTTTGTTGGCTTCTGGCTCCCATATTGGAGACTTGTGTTATAAGTTGCAACAAATCCAAGGTTGTATCTTTTGCGACTAAGAAAGTAAAAAGGTTGTAATGGTGTTTCACTGTAAAATATTGCTGATGATAGTGCTCAAAACTGGAACATGATTCATGCTCTCATCATGTTAGTTTTTCTAATTTTACTGAATCTATACTCAAACCTTCAAGAGAACTCTTTGGCTTGGTTTCATAGAAATCTGTTGTGTTACCTCCAAATTGGAAGACATTCCATGCTCTCATCATTGCTTTGCCTGTTTTGCATGTATTAGCTAAAGTTTTTAACTTTCAGAAATTTGTTCTCCAATATTCTTGCTAAAATGTGATTATGTTAGTATAACATATTGTTGGCATTCCTAAAACCACAAAACTATATCCAGTAGCCATGTGATGCCCAAGTTTAATTATTTAATTATGGTGGTGATCTTGCTGTTAAAGAGACCTAAGGAAATTGTTTAAATGGTGATGTGGTGGTCTTGATGTCAAAACGTGAACTAAGAGAAAACATGAAGAGTTGTTTATGCAATTATGATTGCTTTGCTTTTTAAACATGCACTCGGAGACCAAGCATGGCAAGCATAGTTTCTTTTGTCTAAAGCATGCTTGGAAAATATGAACTCATGTGCTCTCTTCCCCACATTCTCACGGTCAAGAAGGAAAAGAAGACAAAAGCAAAGAAAGCATGCGGCAAACAAGGGTTTGTGTTGATTGATGAGCAAACAAGGAAAGTGAAAGTATAAAGGAAAGAAGGAAAAGAATAGTTCTTTCACTTTCCACTTTTCCTTTCACTTTCCAAAAGAAGAAATGGTGAAAGGGAAAAGAATAGTTCAATCATGATGACCTTGCTGTCCAAGATGAAAGTGGGAAGCAAGTGCCTATTCACCTCGTGATCTTCTGGTGTTTTCTTCCTTGTATAAATATATGGGTTCTATGGTTCTTCCATTATTTAAAAAGGTGTTGAGTTTCAATCCTTTGATTGTAAAAGAGTCAGACTCTTTGTTGCTCTGTTTTGTTCCATGTTGAAAACAGTTTGTGAGTCTGTCCAGTAAGGATTGCAGCAGTCAGTGCAATCCCAGATTGTAAGTTAGTTAGTTCAGGAAGGATTTCCTCGGTCAGTGCAATCCCTGAGTTGTAACTTTGTAATCTGTTTTGATTAGTGAATCTTTGGGTTCTCAAGAGTAAGAACCCCGCAGTGTTTTTAATCTCAATTGAGGTTTTCACTGCGTGACCATTGTTGGTGTGTTTTGTGTAATCTCCGTTTTTTTGTTATTATGTTGAGATTGTAATTGTTCTTATATTCTGGAGCTTGTACCATCCTTGTATTTACAATTGGTATCAAAGCGGGTTCTAAAGCTTTTTAGTTGATCCGTGGTGAAGGATGGAACGTGAACGTGACAGAGCCTCCAGTTCTATAAATTGCCCGCCCTTGTTTGATGATGAAGACTATTCACAATGGAAAATTATGATGAGGGCTTTTCTATATTCTCAGGACGAAAATATGTGGAACGTTGTTGAGAATGGTTGGGAACATCCAACCAAGGCAGAAGAATCAAAGAAAGCAGAAGGGTCATCTGCAAGAATTCTTAAACCTAGGAAGGAATGGACTGAAGAGGAAGTTCGTGACCGCAATTGTGATTTTAAGGCTAGAAATTCACTATTTATAGCCTTGTCCAAGAAGGAGAGAATGAGAATTAGTCACTGTGATACAGCTAAAGAAGCTTGGGACTTACTTCAGGTTACTTATGAGGGAAATAAGAAGGTTAGAGGTCAGAAGCTTCAAAGACTTGTATTGGAATTTGAAAACATGACCATGGAGGAAGATGAATCGGTTGATGATTTCCATGCTCGACTTCTCAATGTTACAAGCCAATGCCGCAGCCTTGATGATCCATTTGAGGAGCACCGAATTGTCAAGAAGTTTCTCAGGGCTCTTCCTTCAAAGTTCCAAGCCAAACAGATTGCCATCGAGGAAGCTCAAGACCTTGACACATACACTTTGGATGAACTGGTAGGAAATCTCAAAACTTTTGAGATGCGACTCAAGCCTGAAAAGAAGGTAAAAAGTGTTGCTTTTTCTTCTATCAAAAATAAAGAAGTTATTGATGATTCTGTTGATTTAGCCTTGCTGACTAAAGAATTTAAGAATTTTTTGAAAAACAAAAATTCTTCAGGGAATCCTTCAAAAAAAAATTTTAAATTCAAAGAGGGATCAAATGTCTGAAAATCGTTTTGACAAAAATCCAAAGTTTGCAAAATTCCCTCAAAAGAAAAATTTTCTTGAAAAACCAAAATGTTTTGAGTGTGGTGGAATTGGACATCTTGCTGCCGAGTGTGGCAATAAGAGGTACAATTTGCGTGGTAACAAGGCATTAAAGTCTACTTGGAGTGACAGTGATGATAGCACTCAATCCGATGGTGAAGAGGTAAATCTTGCTCTTACTTCCTCCTTTAATTCTGAACTGTCTGATGTTTCTGATTTAGAAGATGACTCTTTTGATGAAGAAACAAAGGAAAAATGCAAACAATTGTACAATGCCTCAAGAATTGTTCTGAAGAAAAATAATAAACTCAAAGAGGAAATTGAACTCTTAAGGAGTGAGAAAGAAAAAATTGAGCAAAACTTTGAATTATCATTGAAAGAATTGGAAGATGAACGAACTGACCTTGTTGATAAGATTAAAGTTTTGCAGGGAAAGTCCAAGTCTCAAGACTGGGACATGGAGCATGATGAGCTTATTAACAAAATCAAGGTTTTGCAGGTTGAAATAACGGCTCAATCCTCTTTAAATGTTTCTCTAACCCTTGAGAATGAAAAATTGCAGGAAGAATTATTGAGGGTCAAGGAGAGCTTTAACAAATTCTCTATAGGGTCTGAAAAAATCTCCAAGATGATGGGAATTGGCAAAACCCATGGCAATAAGGAAGGATTAGGATATAATGGTGAGTCATACAAACCCCTGATTTTTGTAAAAAGTGTGGAAGGTGACAGCTCATCAAGCAATTCACAAAGCTCTAGTGACAAACCATCTGGCTTCAAGTTGGCTGAAAGAACAGAACCTCATAAAGTCATTCATTCACATCAGAAAAATCTTTCGGTAAGTCCTGACAAGCACACCTCTGTGCGTCAGCCTAGGTATGATCCCAACCCCAAAACTTTCATTCCTACTTGTCATTATTGTGGAAAATTGGGACACATATGTCCTAGGTGCAACAGGCTTCGTGGGGTCACTCAAAATCAGAAAAGAACATTGAGATTTAACTCACATGCCTCGTTGCAAGCTGAGCTGAAAGAAGGTTTGAACCTGATAGCCAGGATTGCAAAGCTGGCTTCAATCCCTGTGGATCTGGAAACGAAAACAAAACAGACTTGGGTTAAGAAAGGACCCAAATGCTTCTCAACTAAGATTGATAATTATGACATATCTTCTGAATGTATTGATGCAACGTGTTTGTTTTCTTCTTACAGTTTCAGAAATGAGTTTGAACATGTAGAAGCCACTTGTCTTGTGGCTTTGACTACACTTGCAGATAAGAAAGGTGATGTTTGGTACGTTGATAGCGGTTGCTCAAGACACATGACTGGTGAAAAGAGTTGGTTTGTGTCCTTTTCAAGCGAATTCACAACTGGATCAGTCACGTTTGGAGATGGAAAAAAGGCCAAGGTAATGGGTAAGGGAACGGTAAATACACCAGGTATTCCTAATCTCCAAAATGTCTTGTTTGTTGAAGGACTTCATGCAAATCTCATAAGTGTTAGTCAATTAACTGATGATTATGAGGATGTAAATTTCAATAAAACAAGATGTATTGTTACTGATAACAATGGCAAAAATATTATGGGTGGCTTGCGTTCTAAAGATAATTGTTATCATGTACGTGCTAATAAATCTGTTGAAGTGCAGACATGTTTGAAAGCCAAGACATCGGATGATGTTCTTGAACTTTGGCATAGGCGTCTGGGGCATGTAAACTTTCAAGACTTGCTGAAACTTTCACACAAGGAAAGTGTAAGAGGTATGCCTTCTCTGAGTGGTAAACCAGACAAGATGTGTGACGGTTGCAAGGCAGGTAAGCAAACTCGTGCCTCACATGGAGCAATTAATTCATCCACTACAACTCATCCATTGGAACTTATGCATATGGACCTTGTTGGACCTTCACAAACCGAAAGCATGGGTGGTAAGAAATACATTTTGGTTGTAGTTGATGACTTATCACGTTTTACTTGGGTGAATTTCCTTAGAGAGAAGAGTGATACTTTTGAAAGCTTTAAGGGATTGTGTAAAAGAATAACAAATGAAAAACATTCCTCAAACTTATGCATTGTTAGAGTTAGGACTGATAATGGAACTGAATTTAAGAATGCTTTGTTTGCTGATTTTTTTCTTGAGAATGGAATTTCACATGAGTTTTCAGCTCCAATTACCCCACAACAGAATGGTGTAGTTGAGAGAAAGAACAGGGTATTGCTAGACATGGGAAGAGTGATGCTACACTCAGCTGGACTTACTCCAAACCTTTGGGCCGAAGCAATTAGCACTGCTTGCTATACTACAAACCGTGCATTCTTGAGACCAGGTACTAACAAAACTCCATATGAGCTATGGAAAGGTAAGAAACCCAATGTAAGTCATCTTCGTGTTTTTGGATCTCCTTGCTATATTTATAGAGATAGAGAATATCTTGGTAAATTTGATGCTAGGAGCGATAAAGGCATATTTCTTGGTTATTCTTTGGATAGTAGAGCTTACAGGGTGTACAACAAGCGAACCATGTCTGTAATGGAATCCTATAATGTATCTATTGATGATTGTGCTGTGAGTATTGTTCAGGTTAATCCAGATGAGGATCAACCCTCAGGAAGCCGAGTAAATGTGGAACTGAATAAAGAAACGGATGATTCCTCAAATGATCCTATTTTTGATCCTCCACCAGTTCTAAGAACGGGCTTCAAGCAAGTTCAAAAAGATCATTCTACTCAGGACGTCATTGGGAACGTACATGAAGGGATTCAAACCCGCAGACAAGTTGCAACCAAGGTTAGTACTGATTCTGCTCTTGCATGCTTCTTGACTGAAAATGAAGTGAACATTAACATAATTTCTCATTGTGGTTTTGTGTCACTTATTGAACCAAAGAATGTTAAGGAGGCTTTGAATGATGATGATTGGATAAATGCCATGCATGATGAATTGAATCAATTTGCTAGGAATGATGTGTGGTATCTTGTGCCTAGGCTCAGTGAATTCAATGTAATAGGTACAAAATGGATTTTTCGAAATAAGAGTGATGAGCATGGTAATATTACTAGGAACAAAGCTAGACTTGTTGCCCAAGGATATAAACAAGTTGAAGGACTTGATTTCGATGAAACCTTTGCTCCTGTTGCTAGACTTGAATCTGTTAGACTTCTTTTTGCAATTGCTTGTCATCTTCACTTTAAATTATATCAAATGGATGTAAAAAGTGCCTTTCTGAATGGTGTGTTACAAGAAGAAGTATATGTTGAACAGCCTCAGGGATTCAAAGACCCTAGCAATCCAGATCATGTGTACAAACTCAAAAAGGCCCTATATGGATTGAAACAGGCTCCAAGAGCCTGGTATGAGTGTTTGTCTACTCATCTAGTAAGCAAAGGATATATTCGAGGTTCAATTGATAAAACTTTGTTTATTAAAAGAGACAGCAAACATGTCATGATTGCACAAGTGTATGTTGATGATATCATATTTGGCTCCACTTCTGATTCTTATGTTAAAGAATTCACTAACATCATGGAAAGTGAATTCGAGATGATCATGTGTGGAGAGCTGAATTACTTTCTTGGACTTCAAGTTCGTCAACTGAAGACAGGTATGTTCTTATGTCAAACTAAATATGCTGAGAATCTTGTTAAGAAATTTGGACTTGAATATGCCAAAGCTATGACAAATCCTATGAGTACAAGTGTCAAACTTACTGAGGATCTAACAGGTAAGTCTGTTGATCAAACTCTTTACAGAAGTATGGTTGGTAGCCTACTTTATCTCACTGCTAGTAGACCTGACATATCTTACAGTGTAGGAGTTTGTGCTCGTTTTCAGGCAAATCCTAAAGAATCTCATTTGGAAGCTGTTAAGCGTATCATAAGATATGTCTCAGGCACTGCCACTTGTGGTGTCTATTTTACATTTGATTCTAATATTGAAATTGCTGGGTATTCTGATGCAGATTGGGGAGGAAATTTGAAGGATCGAAAAAGCACTTCTGGAGGTTGCTTTTTCATTGGAAACAACATGGTAGCCTGGCATAGCAAAAAGCAAAACTGTATATCTCTCTCCACAGCTGAAGCTGAATATGTAGCTGCAGGAAGTTGTTGTACTCAAATGCTTTGGATGAAGCAAATGCTTCGAGATTATGGATTTTCTCAAGGTAAGTTGACTATCTTATGTGATAACTCAAGTGCTATAAATATTTCCAAGAATCCAGTGCAACACTCACGCACTAAGCACATTGACATGAGATATCATTTTATTCGAGATTTGGTTGAAAGGAATTTACTTGAATTAGCATTTGTTCCAACTGAGCATCAATTAGCTGATTTATTCACCAAACCCTTGGATACTGCTCGTTTTGAATCACTTAGAAGCGCAATTGGTGTTCTAAGTTCTGCAACTCTCCCCTGATTTAACTATATCTTGGCATGCATTCACACTGTATGAAATCATATTAGTATAGGTGCATTGTTCTTTTTATTTCTGCATTTTTTATTTTTCTGGTTTCTGGAGAATCAGGATTGCATGTGTGGTTTGTATCCCGAAGTGTCTGACAGATTCATTTGAACTTAGATTGACAAGGTTTCTACTCCGTTCCTTAAATATGAGTGTGATGAGATGATTAACATGTTTTGAACTTGTTCTTGCATCATTGTGTACTCTCGAACATGATCAACATATTCTCTATCACTTTGTTTGACCACATGCACACATACTCCTTATGGTGGTAAGTAATATTCTTGGTTGACTTGTTCTTAGTCCACACATATGAAGTTGTTAAAATGTTATTATTGCTCCTAGTTAAAAAGGTACAATATATTTGGAGCATGGTCAGGCTATTCCCAAAGTAAACAGGCCTTGGTCGTGACGAACGATATGAGGATTGGGAAGAAAAGGGAATGGTTTGGCCACCCCGGTGGTATGTAAAAAACTATTGACTCGAGTTGATGTGTCCTTTGGGATGTCCTTGTTACATCTAGTACCCTAAAGTCATCTGACTTGGGAGCTTCTGGCATAAAACTCGTTACATGAGTCCTAGTTTTCTTGTGCAAAACTTGATGTTGTGTGAAAAGGCAAAAGAAAAATTAAAAATTGTGCCCACACGGAGATATAAGGGGGAATATCTATGTTGTTCATTTATTCTCTTCGTGTGTGTGTTCTAATTTCAAGGATACTAATGATGTTACACACTCCACTTTGAGCTATGTTCACTTACACAACAAAGGTATAGAATACTCGATCATCTTCTAGATTACCTTGTGGTTGTCGAAAACGGTTTACTCATGTGACCTTTTCTTGTTGTACTCATGTTTATGGACTTGTGGTCATACTCTTGTCTGAAAAGCTATGCAAATTGAATCTGTTCTTCACTATTGGATACAAACCCACTCATTGTGTGTTTGCATTTCATTATTGCATTCTTCATAACATGATAAATTGAGGGGGAGTTCCGGTACTTAGGACATTTTGATGTGCTCTATCTGATTTGGAATATGGTAATCTTTCTTCTACATAGCTTCCGCTACGCACTAGACCTTTGGCATCCCTATCCAAAAAGGGGGAGAAAGATTGTGTTGATTTTCATGGCCCTTTGTTTTTCTGTTAAGACTTGGCTCGACTTCTTTAGGGTTTGAATTCATCTTTCCTTGTGGACATGTGTTAT
The DNA here is from genome assembly GCF_958449725.1 of Rosa rugosa. NCBI lineage: Eukaryota > Viridiplantae > Streptophyta > Magnoliopsida > Rosales > Rosaceae > Rosa > Rosa rugosa. The sequence continues at coordinate 2,970,782 of NC_084821.1, forward strand.
TACTATTCATTAACTACAGGTTCATGTTATTTTTCACATGGTGTGTGATAAATGTTTCAGGAACTAAGGATCCTCAAGTACTTGTTGAGGGGGAGTTTGCTTAGAATATAGTAGTTTTGTTTAGGAATGCCAAAGGGGGAGATTGTTAGTATAACATATTGTTGGCATTCCTAAAACCACAAAACTATATCCAGTAGCCATGTGATGCCCAAGTTTAATTATTTAATTATGGTGGTGATCTTGCTGTTAAAGAGACCTAAGGAAATTGTTTAAATGGTGATGTGGTGGTCTTGATGTCAAAACGTGAACTAAGAGAAAGCATGAAGAGTTGTTTATGCAATTATGATTGCTTTGCTTTTTAAACATGCACTCGGAGACCAAGCATGGCAAGCATAGTTTCTTTTGTCTAAAGCATGCTTGGAAAATATGAACTCATGTGCTCTCTTCCCCACATTCTCACGGTCAAGAAGGAAAAGAAGACAAAAGCAAAGAAAGCATGCGGCAAACAAGGGTTTGTGTTGATTGATGAGCAAACAAGGAAAGTGAAAGTATAAAGGAAAGAAGGAAAAGAATAGTTCTTTCACTTTCCACTTTTCCTTTCACTTTCCAAAAGAAGAAATGGTGAAAGGGAAAAGAATAGTTCAATCATGATGACCTTGCTGTCCAAGATGAAAGTGGGAAGCAAGTGCCTATTCACCTCGTGATCTTCTGGTGTTTTCTTCCTTGTATAAATATATGGGTTCTATGGTTCTTCCATTATTTAAAAAGGTGTTGAGTTTCAATCCTTTGATTGTAAAAGAGTCAGACTCTTTGTTGCTCTGTTTTGTTCCATGTTGAAAACAGTTTGTGAGTCTGTCCAGTAAGGATTGCAGCAGTCAGTGCAATCCCAGATTGTAAGTTAGTTAGTTCAGGAAGGATTGCCTCGGTCAGTGAAATCCCTGAGTTGTAACTTTGTAATCTGTTTTGATTAGTGAATCTTTGGGTTCTCAAGAGTAAGAACCCCGCAGTGTTTTTAATCTCAATTGAGGTTTTCACTGCGTGACCATTGTTGGTGTGTTTTGTGTAATCTCCGTTTTTTTGTTATTATGTTGAGATTGTAATTGTTCTTATATTCTGGAGCTTGTACCATCCTTGTATTTACAGATTACAGTCATCAACATAATTACTGTTCATTTTCAGGGGGAACTCCATGATACCTATGGCTTATAAGCAGGTTTATGCTCATTATCAGGCAAGGCTAGCGGGAATGGTGTCCATGTTGCCATAGTTGTCCCTTCTATGAAGGCACAACTGTTGAGGAACCAAAAAAAAGATGGTAATTTCATACTACCATAGTCCACCTAACTACTATGTAAATACAAGGATGTACAAGCTCCAGAAGGAATGACAGATTATAATCTTTACATAATCAAGAGAAGAGAATATGCATAACACAACAACATTGGTCACGCAGTGAAAACCTCAATTGAGATCAAAAACACTGCGGGGCTCTAACTCTTGAGAACCCAATGATTCACTAATCAAAACAGATTACAAAGTTACAACTCAGGGATTGCACTGACCGTGGCAATCCTTCCTGAACTAACTAACTTACAATCTGGGATTGAACTGACTGCTGCAATCCTTACCGGACAGACTACACATTTAACTGTGGGATTGCAATGACTGCTGCAATCCTTACCGGACAGACTCACAAACTGTTTTCAACATGGAACAAAACAGAGCAACAAAGAGTCTGACTCTTTTACAATCAAAGGATTGAAACTCAACACATTTTCAATATCCTGGAAGAACCACAGAACCCATATATTTATACAAGGAAGAAATCACCAGAAGATCACGAGGTGAATAGGCACTTGCTTCCCACTTCCATCTTGGACAGCAAGGTCTTCATGATTGCATCAAGTGGACATTAAGATGAACAGCAAGTTTTCATCATGAGAGGATGGAACCCGTCGTTGTCCTCTTCTACCTTTTGTGTATGGACAGCCAGTTCTCCATGAAGGAGAAAACAATAGAAAACCAAATGCAATTGCTTTTCCTTTTTGACCGTGAGAATGTGGGGAAGAGAGCACATGAGTTCATATTTTCCAAGCATGCTTTAGACAAAAGAAACCATGCTTGCCATGCTTGGTCTCCAAGTGCATGTTTAAAAAGCAAAGCAATCATAATTGCATAAACAACTCTTCATGCTTTCTCTTAGTTCACGTTTTGACATCAAGACCACCACATCACCATTTAAACAATTTATTCATTCTTTAACAGCAAGATCACCACCATAATTAAATAATTAAACTTGGGCATCACATGGCTACTGGATATAGTTTTGTGGTTTTAGGAATGCCAACAATATGTTATACTAACATACTACATTATTGCCAATTAAGCATTCGATGTGTTGTTAAGTTAATAACATTATTGCTCTGAGCATTTTGGTTCCAATTGCTTTGTTTCCTTGTTGCATACATTGTCCTAATTATTTTGAAGACAAGAACAGAAAGGAGAAAAAGATTTTAGTTTGCTTAATTAGCTCAATGATCATAAAAAAACTGACTAAACCATGCCTTTGGATAGTTTTCAGTGACTACTTCTTTTGGATCCAATTGATTTTTTATTTTTTATTGGGTACATGATCAGGATGATACATGATGAGTGTATTTTATTGGAGACTATAGTGTTCTTCAAATTATGTCATTCAGATTGGTATAAAGACACACATAAGGATGGTATTGCATGACCACACTTAAGTTTGAAGATGAAAGATGCATTTAGTTTTGCAGAAATGAAAGCAAGAATTGATGTGTGTAAACATCAAGTTGAATTCGTTGTAATTTAGACAAGAACATGAACGCTGTTCAATGAAAAATCAGAGAGCGATTGAGGTATGATCTGAAGTTTGGGAAAGATGAGTATTGGTGTTATACACTGATAATAAGAGTTGTTATTCATTAGGCTTGCGTTGATGAGACAGGCAGAATAGATTTGGTTGGGACTACGATTTCAAATGCATCAAATTGAAATTCCTATTTCCATTTCAACATTTTATTGGTCCATTCAGTTCATAAGATTACTTGGACTCCAATTCTGACAGGGCCAATCATCCCAAAGGTCGATGTGTCTAAGTCAATACTAGTAGAGTATGCCAGTGAGAAACAACAATAGTTTCTCAAACCTTTTACATTTTATCAAAGATACGAGTACAGTATAATTGATCCACACTTTAACTACACCTGCTAATTGGGCATCTTCCTTTGGCCAGGTAATGTGCATTATTGATCTGGAATTAGAAGTCATCACATTTACTTAGATAGTTAGATCTATTCTCACCACCTCCCTTCTGGTTTTTACACTGGTTTCTGTAGTTTCTTCATCACTTCTTTGTTGTTGTTTTCTTGCCTGTCCTCTTTGAGACCTGCTTCTTCTTTCTTTCTCGCTTTTTTGGCCTCCAACCCAAAGAGCCTCTGCGTCTCTTCCCTCAGCTCAATCCGCTTCTGCTTCATTTTTAAGGTGTGTAAACCCTCTGATCTATGATATAAAAACAGGAGTGTTAGAGTTGCCTTCAGTATGTAGAAGTCGAGGCAAGACACAGAGAAAGTGATCAAAGCAATGGAGAGTTAATTTCTTTAGAAAATTATAACTAATTTACTGAAGAAGGTGCTAGTAATTGAAGAGGTTATTATTAGGGATTGCCTACTTTAAGCTACGCAGCATTGATAGGATCTCTCATCATTACATTTTTTCTGGCCAGTAGGATCTCTTTCTTTTAGCTACACATTGAATTTTTTTTCAATAAGTTATATTTCCTGGGTTTTGATTATCTTCTGTTGCATGCTGACACATTCATGGACATTCCTTCACTGTCTTGAACAATGGTTAAACGAAACAAGTTAAAAGAAATTCACCTGAAATAGAATGAGGTACCATTTTACAGGATGAATCAAAGTATCAAACCTCCAAAAGTCGGTCTGTCTAGACTCTAGATCAAGTCTTTGCCGAGAAAATTGTCAAATCCATAATTTCTCCAAAGTCTACTTTAGATGGAAGGCTAAAGTGGCTGATATGAACGAATTTGATGCTTATTGTATAGACACTATGAAGAAATATTTGGAACTAACAACTGAAAGGGTACCTCATTAGGTTAATCAAAAGATAATCTCTCTAGTAAATTGGTCTACATGACAAAGTTCTTTACTGGTCCAAGAGAGTCAACTTTATTAGGTGAAGACTTCTTAATGTATAATATTGCTCTATTTTACTGCAGGACATCTCTACCTTTGGCTTATACTTTCACGTTGTTCTCCAGAACCCCAAACCTTTGTTGTGAATTTGGCTCGTTGATATGCCTAAATGGATTAGGATTCAAGGCAAAACCAGATGGGTAAGTGAAGATTAGTGCGCACAGGAATTCTTCTAGTATCCTAATGGGTTTTGGAATAGGAAGAGTTATTCCTATAGATTTAGACCTGGAAAGTAAGTTCTATTCTAGTTAGGAATAGGAAAGCTAGCTCTCTTTCCTTGTTCTAATAGTTTTAGGAATCCTAATGTGATATGTTTGTAACCAGCACCTATAATCTATAAATAGGGCTGCAGGGAGCTCATATAATGTGTCCTCAGATCAGATTAGAGAAGAGATCAAAGAGAGATCTCAGAGAGTTCTCAGTTAACATACAAACACAGGGGCAGGGAGAGCCAAGGGTGATAGAGAGATCTAGCAAAGGGGTTGGGGATTAGCATAGGGATTTCAATAAGTACTTGTAATCAAGTTGTTATTCTCCATAGTGCTAGTGATTCTCAAGAGAGATCACACAGAGGACGTAGGCAAAGTTTTTGTCGAACCTCTATAAAATTCTGTGTTCGTGTACTGTGGTTTTCTGCTGTGATATTTAGCATCATCATCCTATTATTGTTTGCACAGTCATAAGCCTATAAAGAGAAACAAGGTTCTGGGTAAAAGGTGCATATTTACTACAAAGTGGTATCAGAGCTTAGGCTCAAGGTGTTTCTAAGATGGCAGATGACAAGGTAGATGCAGGCAGCAATGTGATGCCCATTATGTTGAATGGGAAGGATAACTTCACATTATGGCAGAGGAAGATGAAAAGTGTCCTGATTCTACAAGGTCTGTACGAGGCTATTCTCGAGATAGAGAATAAGGCAGCTGATATGGCAGACAAGGTTTGGCAGAAGATGGACAAGAAGGCAAAGAGCTTTATAGAGCTACATCTTGCTGATCATGTATTGGTTCATGTATTGGCTAGTGCCGGTGGGAATATGAACAGCAAGGAGACCTGGGATTATCTCGAGAAGGTTTATACGGGTAAGGTTCATATTGGTGAGAATATGGACAGCAGTAAGACATTGGACAATGCCAAAGAGGTTGACGCGGATAAACTCTTCTTGAAAGACGAACTCTATAGTCTTCGGATGGAAGAAGGCGGGGATCTGCAGGATCATCTGAATACAATTCAGATTTGTGTTGCCAATTTATCAAAGGTGGATGTGAGGTATAAAGATGAGGAGAAAGCACTTATGCTGCTAAGATCTTTACCAGCTTCATTCAAGCACTTCATCACCAGACTCGCTTCCGGTAAGGATTCTCTCAAGTACGATGAGATTACAGAAGCTATTCAATCTTATTTTAAGATGAGTAGGGAGACCAAAAGCTCTTAAGGAGGCCTTCATGTCAAAGGCAAGGAGACAGGTCAGTTGACGAATAAGAAGGATAAATTTGGTAACAAGGGTACATCAAAATCCAAGGAAAAATACAAGAAAGGTTGCTTCAAATGTGGTGTTGCCGACCACTTGAAAAGAAACTGCAAAGAAGGGAAGGTGAAAGCAGAGGCGATGGCAGGGAGTTCAAACACAGCCAATGTAGTCATCAAACAAGATAAAGATAACGGTGAACTCCTTGTGGTAACATCCAGCTCCAATGCTTTCAGAAATTGGATTTTGGATACCGGTTGTACATTCCACATGTGTGCAATCCGAGAATGGTTTGACACATTTGAGGACAGTAGCAGTGGAGAGGTTTTTAGGGGAGATGACTCATCGTGTAGGATCCTAGGTATTGGATCAGTGAAAATCAGAATGCATGACGGAGTTGTTAGAACGCTGGAGAATGTCAGATATATTCCTAAGTTAAGGAAGAACTTGATATCTTTGGGTACTTTGGACAAGGCCGGATATAGGTATCGCTCTGAAGAGGGAAGACTCAAAGTTCTCAAGGGATCACTTGTTGTGATGAAGGGTGACATTCAACCTAACAACTTATACAAGCTTCAAGGGACTACAATAATAGGTGGAGTTGCAATGTCTACTGAGGTAAAAGACAAGACTGAGCTATGGCATCATCGCCTTGGGCACATGAGTCAAAGAGGAATGCAAGAACTCCACAAGAAAGGTAAGCTAGAAGGTGTTAGTGTTTGCAAACTGAACTTCTGCAAGGATTGTACTCTTGGGAAGCAGAAGGTGGCATTCAAGTTAGCAAATTGTGAGAACAAAAGCAAAGGATTGCTGGATTATATTCACTCAGATGTATGGGGCCCAACACCAGTAAGGTCTATGGGAGACTTCAAGTACTTTGTTACTTTTCTAGATGATTTTTTGAGGAAGATTTGGGTCTACTTTATGAGGGAGAAATCCGAGGTTTTCACCAAGTTTAAGGAGTGGAAAACAAAAGTAGAAAATCTAACAGACAGAAAAATCAAGTATTTGAGAAGTAATGGTGGCAGTGAATATAGAATGAAAAGGCTCTTACAGTTTTGTAAGGATGAAGGAATCACGAGACACTTCACGGTGAAAGAGAATCTCCAACAAAACGGAACTGCTAGAAGGATGAATAAAACTCTCTTGGAGAGAGAAAGAAGCATGCGGCTGCATGCAGGATTACCGAACACGTTTTGGGCAGATGCAGTTAACCATGCGTGTTACTTGGTTAATCGGTCACTATCAAAAGTCTTGGACTTAAAGTGTGCAGAGGAGGTATGGTCTAAAGAACCAGTTGACTACTCTAACTTAAGGGTGTTTGGTAGCAGTGCATATGCTCATATTTCCAACAATGAGCAAACCAAACTCAGGCCAAAGTCACGCAAGTGCATATTTCTCGGTATTGAGAGAGGAGTAGAGGGCTACAAGTTATGGGATATTGTCAGCAAGAAAAGGGTTCTAAGTAGACATGTCATTTTTGATGAGGAGACAATGCCGTTCAATGAAGTCAAGACAAGTGAGGTGAAGAAGAAGACTGATGTTGTAGAGAAAGCAACCGAAGTTCCTCTAACCAAAGGGATCATGGAAGAAACTCCAGCTCAGGTGGAGCAAATTGAGCAAGTGGGCATGATAAAGGGGTTATCGAGGAAGAAGTCTTAGAGCAACAACAACAGTCATTAATACAAGCTCATGTGAAGCAATTAGCACTGCGAACCTACGACTCGGTTCGTCAGTCACTTGGGCAGGAGTTCCAGAGAAGCATAGCATTGGACAAGTATGCTCTAAGTTTGAGTCCAGGAGATCCAACCATGTATCAGGAAGCTATAGCAAATGATGTACGGGAAAGTTGGATGGGAGCTATGTTAGAACAGATGAAGAAGTCCATGCAGAAGGACTTGGTTCAGGAGTCGGTTCCTAAGCCCAAAGAAAGAAATCAGGTTGGCTGTAAGTGGGTTTATAGGAAAAAGGAAGGAATGCATGATGAGGAAGCCATGAGATTCAAAGCTCGGGTATTGGCCAAGGAGTATTCGCAGAAAGTAAAGGTCGATTATGACCAAATCTCACCAGCGGATAGCTGCGTTTATCATCATGTGTTCAAGGATAGTATGGTTTTACTATTGCTACTTTATTTAGGTGACATGTTGACTACATGTCAGGATATGTCTAGAATTTCAAAGTTAAAGACACAACTAGGGAAGGAATTCGACATAAAGGATCTAGAAACTGCACAACAGATCCTAGGAGTGAAGATAAGGAAGGACAGAGAAGCGGGAAAAATATGGCTGTTTTATGAACCCGTGTCTACTCCACCAGTAGCACACTTCCAGTTGAGTGTGCAGAGATCATCTACGAAGGAGTTAGATGAGATGATGAATGTGTCTTATGCAAGAGTAGTGGGATGTCTTATCTATGCTAGAATCTGCACAAGACCAGGTTTAGCTCAAGCATTGAGCGTTGTGTCCAAGTATATGGCGAATCAGGGTAGACGACACTGGCAAGCAGTGAAGTGGACTCTGTATTACTTGAGAGACACAAAGGAGCATGAATCTGTGTTTGAAAGACAACAAGAACAAGCATGCATTGCTGGTCCTAAGGGTTCAGATTTGGCAGGAGACTTAGACAAGAGAAGACCTGCAACAAGTTATGTTTTTACTTGTGGTGAAGGTTTAGTGAGTTGTAGAGCAACCAAAGAATTAGCTACGACGTTGTCTACCACTGAAGTAGATTGCATGGTACTAACAGAAGCTTCCGCAGAGGCATTATGGCTTAATGGATTAATAAGTGAGTTTGGCATTCAACAAGAAGTTGTGGTGAAGAATAGGGTCATCAATTTGACAAGGAATCAAGCGTTTCAAGCAGAGACGAAACATGTTGATGTTCATGATCATCGCAGCGAAGATTGGGTCATCTCAAGGAAGATAACAACTGAGAAAGTTCATTCAAGGGAGAATGTCTCGGATTGTTTGACCAGGACCATTGCCATGGAGGAGTTCAAGTGTTACTTGAACCTGCTCGATCTTACAGCATGTTGAGATTGAGGTAGAGCACCTCCTCACTTGAGGTGTGTTGAGGCAAGAAGAGTCTTGCCAAAGGTGAAGGTTCTTGAAGGTTTCAGGATTACTTCAAGAAGTACAAGATATCCTGGAGGTTGCAGCAATCAGTTTGGTATCAACTCACCAAGGTGGAGATTGTTGTGAATTTGGCTCGTTGATATGCCTAAATGGATTAGGATTCAAGGCAAAACCAGATGGGTAAGTGAAGATTAGTGCGCACAGGAATTCTTCTAGTATCCTAATGGGTTTTGGAATAGGAAGAGTTATTCCTATAGATTTAGACCTGGAAAGTAAGTTCTATTCTAGTTAGGAATAGGAAAGCTAGCTCTCTTTCCTTGTTCTAATAGTTTTAGGAATCCTAATGTGATATGTTTGTAACTAGCACCTATAATCTATAAATAGGGCTGCAGGGAGCTCATATAATGTGTCCTCAGATCAGATTAGAGAAGAGATCAAAGAGAGATCTCAGAGAGTTCTCAGTTAACATACAAACACAGGGGCAGGGAGAGCCAAGGGTGATAGAGAGATCTAGCAAAGGGGTTGGGGATTAGCATAGGGATTTCAATAAGTACTTGTAATCAAGTTGTTATTCTCCATAGTGCTAGTGATTCTCAAGAGAGATCACACAGAGGACGTAGGCAAAGTTTTTGTCGAACCTCTATAAAATTCTGTGTTCGTGTACTGTGGTTTTCTGCTGTGATATTTAGCATCATCATCCTATTATTGTTTGCACAGTCATAAGCCTATAAAGAGAAACAAGGTTCTGGGTAAAAGGTGCATATTTACTACAACCTTCTCTTGCTCAATTTATCAAAAGGCTCAAGAGACAGTTCAGACAGAGTCCAAGCTACGTACAAAACTTTTCAGAGCATGTGAAGGCTGGAGCTAATGGAGCTCTGCTCCTTTTAGGTTAGTAATGCTGTATAATCTTTGAAACAGTAATATCCCCATGATCTGAAGGATGAATGTTTTTAGTTCAAGATGCAGAAAACTGGTAGATAGAATAAAAATCAATAATTGGAGAATTATTAGTTGGCTTATTTTTTTGGACAATAGGTGCCTAATCTGGAACTAAAAGATGCACAGTTGTGCTGTATTCCAGTAATCAAGTAAATGGTTAACTTTAGACTTTAGATACATCACTTTCAAGCACATCTTTAGAGAAGCAAATTTTGTGGCGGATCAGTTAGCAAACTTGGCACAGAAGATTTCCTAAAGCTGTTCCACGGCCTCATTTGGACATTTGGTATCTAATGTAATCTTATTTGATAACTTGAACATCGGGTGCCATAGAGTCCTCCTTCTAGTTTTTTTTTTATAATTTTTTATTTATTTATCAGGAAAAAGTAAATGGGTAACTTGTAATCTTGTTTTACCTAACATTATTCTAGATGATAATGCACTTCATTTTTACGTGCTAATGGAACTTTAAAGATGACTTTGAATCTTGTAACTACAGAAAATGAATAAAAAAGACCAACCAAATGAAGTCACCCTTGGACCTTTGTTTTTTCTGGTCTTCATGGTTTTCAGTCTGATGATAGCCATGGGGCCTAGAAGTGGTTAAGCAATCACAGGTAGGAGAGGATTCCTTGCTTAATTTATAAACAACTTGGAGCTAAAGGAATGAAGGACAGTGCCGTAGGTGTTCTGGCTGCAAACATCTATGTAATTTGCGGCAATTAGAGTCCCTACGTGATGATTCTGAAGTTCAAAGCTAGGTTCTGTCCTATACTTTTAGTCTCGATGCGTTTTTCGTTCTTTCGTAATATATTTCATATTGTGGTAACTTTATTTCTATTTAGGCATTTAGCATATACTTCTATTCAGCAGTGCAGAATGCTTGTGTGTACCTATATAATATCTTTGTGATGACGTACAGAAGTGAAATTTTGGTATTTTTAAATGAAATAAATAATTTTCAAATGAAAATTTAATGCTGGATATGATAACGATGGATATATATGATATCATAAATACTCGAGTGCAAGTTATGGCCAACTGGCTCGATAGTAGAATGGTTTACACAAAGCTTGAACCAGTCCGGCAAAACTATGGTCAATTTCCATCGATCAGAATCAATGATATGAATCAAGTGGAAACTTAGTCCCGCTTGACTTACAACCGTCACTACTAGAATTTTGTTCATAGACATCGGTTCTGGACCGACGTTAAACTAATTTTCGACCGATGTCTTAGTGGGTGTAGAGAAAAGTATAGACATCAGTATAAGCGCGTTTTCAACCGATGTCCCAGACAACAACCAACATCTATTCTAAAAAACAAATCGATGTATAATCGTTATAATCATCATATTTTTGTATGTTAGGTATGTCTAATTCTTCATATTTTCACATTTTATGCTTAAAAAAGTATATGTCGAACAATACCTACTTGAACATTTGCATCGATTTCTATTCCAGAAGTGATGTCCAGTACACTTGTAGACATCAGTTCCCATGAGTATTGTTTGTTCGTAAAACCGATGTTCACCTTTTGACCACACATCGGTTTGCTCCATGGTAGGTGATTTGTATGTTCATAATAGATTACAGTTTGGTGATTAGAAATCGATGTGCAGTAGTTTTGATTACATCGGTTTTGAGTTACAATTCGATATATTGATAATCATAGGACATCGATTTCATTTTTGATACTGATTTCTAATCTCTCAACTGACTTCGTTTTCCTTGGCATTACTGTTTTATTATGCTTTAATATACTTCACTTCATTTTGACAAGCATGATGTGAAAAGTTTGCATTTAGCTAGTGCTGGGAAAAAAATTGCATTTCTCATCATCCCTAAACTTAATTGCTTTCCATTAATTTTCTTTCCAAATTCATGATTCAACATAATTCAGAAAATAAACCCCTAAACTTACAAAAGCTAGCTTGGAAATATATGAGCAACAATGTACAAAAGTTCCACACCAAGATTTGCTTCAAAGCCAAAACTAGCTAGCCTTACTCAAAAAACATCTTGGCAGTCACAGTCCTACATCAAACTCTGTATATAATCAGCCACTTCAATGCGCACCTCGTCAATTTGATTTTGGCTATATGATTTCCGCGTCTTTACCGCCCACTAGAAATATATAAACATGCAACACATAAGGCACAGTGATTGGGTAAACAAGCTAATGAAGATAATTAGTGTGGAAACCCTATGGACTATCTATAGAGGCCAACACTGGCAATATAAAGACTTGGAAGTAACTGGAACGTAAAACAGAAACAGAAACAAAATAATACCTTTTTTCAAATGCTTCTATAACATCAGAGACAGATTGGAGATTCTCCAAGGGTTCCCATGTATTGGCTATCTCTGGCCAGCCACGCCCGCATAAGCACAACACCAACAAGTTGATTCTTCAGATATTACTCTGACTCCTTTGTTAACTAATGTTGCTTCCACCTGATCAGTAGACTGACAGCTAGTTGACTCTAACGTTCTGTATACAAATTGCAGAAACAAGGTCATGTGTCACTTATCTGCAGCATACATCAAAATCCTACAAATGTAGATATTATTGATGAGCATCTGAACACAATCTAGACTGAAATCTGTCCAGCAACACTTGATAAAATAAGTACTCAAATAATCTGAAAATCATGTAGAATTTCCAATAAAAGGATCACATATAAACCTGGATAACAGGTGTTCAGCTTCCAACTCCGTCATAAATGCACTAATAAGTGCAAATTAAGTTTGAAACTTTGATCTGTCAAGTTCAAGCAAAATAAACATTTACAAACCCTCAGACAAATATCAAGCAAAACCAAAAAAGAAAAAAGAGGCATTCAAAGCATATATAGCATAGCAGCACTGAGAACCATTGCTAAAGGCAAAAGCCTTATCCTGCATGTTGGACCGTTTCATATTTAAATCGCATTGTACTCCAAGAGCAAGATAATTTGATGTGCAGGAAAACCAACCTGTACAGGAGCAGAACCATGTATAGGTAAAAAAAGTCCAGCATCCTGAGCCAATGGGAATTATAATGTATTCAGATCAAAATGATAAGAATTCCCACCTTAGCATACAAAATTCCAAAAGTAAATAAATAACTCAAAGTTAAATAAAAAATCCAAGTATAAATTACGATTGGCACTATGACATTTCTGGAGTAGCCAAGTTATTGACAGTTACTTGTATTGAACATATATGATGGTCTAAAGTATCTAAAACTTAAAAACCTGATATACAGAAAAATACAAGCAGTTCAAATAACGAATCTTGATTAGTTGTGACAGCTGAGTTGCATAACGTTCCTCCGGTGGTACTGCAACATATACAAAAATTTTAGAGACAAAAAAAGGTGTGACCGTTCTATTTCCTTCATCAAAACCAGAAACTTTCTTTTCATGAATGCAAGCTTTGCATTAAACTGAGTTGAGTTGATAACCCTACCATTGCTGACTGGTGCAGCCAAGCTGCCAGCTCCAAGACCACCAAACATGTTCATCAGCATCTCCAGTCCAGCACCATTATTGGGGGTTCCTGATTATACAAAAAAAATATATACATATTAGCAGGAAGTTTAACCCAACGAGAGAAAATGACAAGGACTACATATTATAAACATTCTCTTCTTGAATCTTTATTTCCCAAAGTACCTGTAGCACCACCAGTCTGAGTTGGATCCCTGAAAAGAAAGCAGCAAATGATTAGTGGTAGGGCAAACATTATGAAAGGTATAAGAAAGGTATATGTTACTCTGCTTGTTCAAGTTAGAGAATTCAAACCATATGATGAATTTGACAACTCGACAATATATGGAACTAATCCAAGGGATATGAAAGAAGGTTTACATGGATTTATAACAAATTTATGTAAACCCTAGAATGATTCTGTATTTATATATAAGTTTCTAGAAAGAAGAAATCATGGAAACCAAGTGGGCATAAAAAGATATATTCACTTACTGAGTTGATTGCTGTCAATTGGTCTGAGAAACTAGTGACTGCTGCAATGCAAGCATTTGCTGCAAGAGAGGGTAAAAAGTTGAAGATAACTGGTGTAAAATTTAGATTTGGAACAATTTAGCAAGATCTAACTATATTGAACAGCTTTTTTTTCCAAAAAAAAAAATGGAAGCTTTGTAAATCAAAAAGGAAACCAAACTTCACACTTTAGTCTTTGTTCATGATAAATAGAAACCATCGGCACAGTCAACATATATGCAAAATCAGGTTGAATTATAACAGTTCAATGTGCAATTGCAATATGATGACAAATCTACAAAGTTGTAAAAGAAAAGGTGACTATACCGTATATACCTATCGACATTGATTAAGAATAGCTCTCCTTGAGCATCTTCTTCTCTCCAGGCCCATCATCAACATTTGTTACCATTTGACACGAATGGCATGTGCACTTCATTTCCATTTGTAGGTTATCCTCAATATTAATAGTGAGATCTGCAAATTTCAACCTCATAAGCTCTAAAATACAAAATATCTTATGTGCAAGAAAGAAGATGCAGATCTAATTGAAACCAAAAACTTCTAAGCAGTTAACACCACACACTTTGCGTAAATTTTGCCAAACATATGAATGTAGTATCCAAAAGGCTTGGGTAAGCTATTGGATTAACTCCAATACCTGGCACTGAAGCCAATTTATCAAGTCCCCTATAAAAGTAAATCTGTTCATAATGAAACAGAGAGAGTGCATCAAGCTTTAGAAGAAAATCCGGAAAATTGAGATTCCTCCCATCCAATTTCAAAGAGGATACAATCTCATCCCATCTCCTATCTTTGTTCAAATGAAAATGCATCAAGATATCAATCAAATTCCATGAGAGGCCAAGAACGACACTCGATAGTAACAAACTTTGCAGAATATAAAGATACTAAAATGACATGGTAAAACCTGAAATTTCCATTTGTAAACCAATCCCACATCCAAAATCCATCACAGGAAAGCAAAATATTTACCTTTAAACAACTCGCACAACCCAACAACTCGATAGAGATCAATCATGAAAAACTGTACCAAACAGTCCACAACCTATGACTGCAGAAAATGAAAAAAACAATGAGCAAATCATACATGCAAGACAATACAAACTGCAGGAGAACACCACACCACTTCCGATCGCAAACCGAGCAATCCCAGATGAAGCTAAGCAATACCCAAATCAAATTTTAAACGGAAACTACAATTGCCCATCAATTGAAATCTAATAGCTGGATTGCAGACCTGTGTTCTTTGAATTAGTAATCCTTTCAAGTCTTCATCATGCAACATCAACATCCAGGCTGAATGAAGTACGGAACAAACCTAAATCACAAAACAAAAACACAATTGGAATTCATTCAAATAAGTTCAAACTCTGATTTATACTCGGGTCTATTTCCAATTCTAGTGGTATTAATATCAGAACATCTAAACAAATTAGTACCTTATTTGAGGAAAAAAAAAACATTAGTAGCTATAAGCTCAACTGAGGGCTACCAACTTAGTAAAATCTCAGCTCTACCTATTTGTATCAAATTTCAAAAATCAGTTCATGCAACCTGTTAAACTTCAGGTGCATTTTCAATCCCCTGGTGTCCGGTGTTCCCAGTTTCAAATATCAAAACATAAGTTCAAATATCAAAACACATAACTCCCCACAATATCAAGGTTCCGCATGGTTGAATCAAGTAAATCTCTAATTTGTTCATTATATACATGTGAT
The DNA here is from genome assembly GCF_958449725.1 of Rosa rugosa. Classification (NCBI taxonomy): domain Eukaryota; kingdom Viridiplantae; phylum Streptophyta; class Magnoliopsida; order Rosales; family Rosaceae; genus Rosa; species Rosa rugosa. Next base: position 2,986,228 of record NC_084821.1, read on the forward strand.
AAAGAAGAAATCGACAACAGACATTACTACACAAAGACCAAAGAGACCAAATGTTGCCCTATAGTTTCCAAAAGAATTTAAATAAGAAAACGAAATATGTACCTCTAAGAAAAGAGCAACAGATCGAACTGATAGTTAAAACTGTTTCACTTCAGTGTTCTCCTGCTCCAACAAATAATCATCCCAAACAAACAGTCACGAACACATGTCAGATGCCCGATTACATTCTACATTTCAACTTACCAAAATGAAGTAGAAAAACAAGAGACATGTACCTGGGATTTTCAAATCCATCAATCTCACTATGCAAATCAAACAATTTCGAGACTCAACTTTCCAAATTCACGCTCCAATTTCAAATTACAGAACATAAAGTACTAAATAAGCTACTCCATTTCTTAAGTACCTTCACCGGAATGTTCTGAGCGGCAGAGGTCGGAGATTTAGGCAAATCGAACGGTACTGGTAGCGGCTTGGTAGCGAAAGCTGAATCGTGGTCAACTTGGATGTAAGGGTTAGGTGAAAGGGGCTTTTTCGGCATTTGGTGCGGCAATTTTGGGGCTGAAGAAGGATTTTCCGTGCTTGGTTGAGATGGATCTGGGGTGGAGGTTTCGAATCGATGAGGCGGAGATGGTTCCCAAGAATCGAGACTCGCCGGTGGTCTCTGTGGGGGTGTTCTTCGCATTCATTGTTTCTGAGACGAAGAAGGAGAAAGGAGGAGGGGGTTAGGGTTGGGGTCGAAGGCGGAGGCGGATGCGGAGAAAGGCGGAGGAGGCTGGGTCCGGGTCTGAGCTAGAGAATGGAGGAGGAGGTCAAGTTTGGGGTCGGGTTGAGAATGGAGTTCGAGTTTGGGAGGAGATCTGTTTGGGGTGAGTTCAGAATGAAGGAGTCGAGCGAGAGTAACATTAGGGTTTTCGATCTGTTTCAGTTTTGGGGTCGGGCGCAATTTTTTTCTAAGTGTGAAAGTTTTCCCCGCTTCTTCATTTCACTTAAAAACTTAGCGCTTTTTGCAAAAATAGGTTCCCGCAAATTTTCGAACAAAATTTTTAACACCAGTCATTTTAAGAACCGATGTTAATAATATACATTTAAATCGGTATTTTCGTAAAACGATGTTAGATTACTTTTTTACATCGTGGGCAAGTCTGACCGATTTAAAACATGCGATGACTAATAACATAATTCTAGTAGTGCGTCTCTCTTCCATTATTTCCCTTAAATTTTTGCTGCAAGCTCCATCTGTTTTTTTGTGATATGCAGCTACTGTGCACGTGGTCCCTAGCTATCTTGTGAATTTCGTCACTTTGGTTCAGCTTTGTTTCTCAATCATTGTTCATTTTGTGATTCTTCTAGAGAATATTTTATTTCTTTGGTGGTTTTGAACAACCATGAGCTTCCATATAGCCTCAGCATCTCCTCCTTCATCACCTGAATCATCATCAAGCTCCTCGGTGGTGGAAGTATGGTGTGTTTTTGTGTTTCAGGTGTGAAGACACTCGCGAGGGTATCATTTCCTATTTATACTAGGAATTGGAAAACAGAGTAATTACAACATTCATGGATGACTGAGGGCCTGACATAGGGTCTGATAGGGACTGGTATTTCTCCAAAGAACCTAACTGCAGTTGAAGTATCCAGGTTGCTATGGTTGTTCTCTTGCAAACCTATGCTTCTTCTACATTGTGTTTGGCTGAACTTGCAAAGATTTTCCCACGCTCCGAAGCCAAGAATACAGAAGTTCTGCCACCTTTTTATCAAATGGATCTGTCTGATGTATGAAAAGAACAGGGAAGTTTTGAAGTAACCTTCACTAGGCATGAAAATCTGGGCCACACAGAGAGAAGGCACAACACTGGAAATTTTCTTTAAAAAGGGTGGCCGATTTCTCTGGATTGCATATGCTGCATACCCAGAATATAAGTAAGCATGATGCATGAGACTCTTAATTAAGAACAATTATATTTCTGATTATGGAATTTGACCCGATGATTATTTCACCTTCTTCCTTTTAGCTGTGTACTTGTTAAACACATAGTCGATTATGTGTGCAGTAAAGGAAGACCTACTGAAATTGAGTTTATGATGTCTTAAGGTAGATTTTGATGCAACAAGGCATAGACTACTGAAATTGAGCCTATAATGTCAAATTCCATTGAAGATTTTGAAGCACTAGAAGCAACAAGACAAGCTGTCGTCGGGCTTAAGTTGCTTAGTTTCAAAGTCTCTCCCTTCCCTTCCCTTGGTGTGTTTTTCATTTTGATTTCTGCTTTGCTTCTTTTTCTTGGTTTCTTGAGTGTTCTTGTTTCATTTTTTGTTGGTTTTTTCCTGCAGCTGAAAGGTCTACTAAGTGGCAGCATAATGTGTTTTTGAGTTTCAAAGGTGAAGACTCTCATAGGAGCTTTCTATCCCATTTGTACCACTAATTGCAAAAGACGAGTGTAATTAGAACATTCAAGGATTACACAGCTTGTAAACAGGGAGGATATTTCTCATAGTCCTTTGACTGCAATTGTGTTTCTATTATTGTAAAGTTTTGGAGGGAGAATAAATATATATATTTTTTTAAATATTTTATTGTCTGTAACTATCTTTTTATATAAGGATATATATGTCATGTAATAATTAAGAAATGAGAGAGCTCTAATAAGTAGTTCCAATAGAAATTCTCTTGATTGTATAGAAATTCTCTTGATTGTATTCTTTATAGCAAAGTTCAAATTTTTTTTGAAATAAAATTTGTTTTTTTTCTTCAATGGAAATTTTTTGTGCACTTATTGATTGATCTTCAATGGAGGGTGAGGTTGTGCATGATGAGTGGTTTGATTCAGTGGTTTAAGGATTAGGGATAAATTGTTTTGAATTTTTTTTTTTTTTTTGCGTTTGATTTTATTCGATATTTTTGTTTAATAGACAAAAGTAAAATGGCACAAATTTTTTTTTATTCAGACTTCAGAGTCAATTCCCTTGTTTGCTTCTTTCACTGGAAATTTCTTGCTGGTTCAATGGCGCCCTCTGCGTCTCTTCCTTCATCAGTTGAATCATCATCATTATCCGCTCGTCCGCGTAAGTATCCGCCCTCAGCTTTCCTCTCTGGTAAGTTTTTGTTTCGTTTTCTTTTTTGGTTCTTTCATACCGTTTTGCCCAGAATTCTGGGTTTGATGTTAAGAACCCGAGTTTATTTGTAGATCTCTCCTTTTGGAACCGTCCAGAAAATGGCGTCGAGCTACTGAGGGAGATAAGAAGAAAAAATGTGGGATCTGAATGAGCCTCCTAATCAGGGACGCGTGGAGGACGACGGCACCGCCTCGGCCGACGGCAACGGAGAAAGTGGCTTCATGATATTCGGGTCCTGGTTCACGGACAGTGCTGATTCGCAACCCGTGACCCGACAGTTCTTCCCGGTAGATGTATCCTCCGAAATGGAACTCACGCCTGAAGGTGGTCTTGCCGCGGGGCCGGTTGCTTCTTCCTCTTCTTCATCATCACCTGTTCAGTGGAAGTATGATTCACCTGTTCAGTGGAAGTATGATGTGTTCTTGAGTTTCAGGGGTCCAGACACTCGAAGGAGTATCACCTCTTATCTATACTATCGACTGCAGAGGAGGGGAATTAAAACATTCATGGATGATCCAGATCTTCAAGTAGGGGATGTGATTTCTCCCGCTCTCCTAAAGGCAATTGAAGGATCAAGGTTTGCAATTGTTGTTCTGTCGGAAAACTATGCTCATTCTACTTGGTGTTTGGAGGAACTTACAAAGATCTGTCAGTGCATGGAAGGAAGCAACAGAGTTTTTCCACTTTTTTATAATGTGGAACCATCTGATGTACGGTACCGAACGAAGAGTTTCGGAGAAGCTTTCAATAAGCATGCAAGCTATGGGCGACACACATTACAGATTGTGCGGCGGTGGAATGATGCTTTAAACAAAGTGTCCAGTTTCTCTGGGTGGCATACAAAGAATTATAAGTAGGTATCATGATGAGATTATCTATTTCAATTATCAAGAGTCATGCGTACAGCTTTTCCATTCTTCCATTCTTCCTTCCTTGTAGGACTGATAGAGAACTTGTAGACGCAATTGTGGATTTTGTGTGCAATAAAATACAACCTACTGACACTGAGTTTACAATGTCTTCCGGAGATTTTGAAGCATATGAAGCTACAAGAAAAGCCATAGATGAGGTTATGAAGGCGCTAAAAGATAAAGATGACGAGGTCACTGCAGATGATGTCCACGGCATGGGAGGCGTCGGCAAGACAACCATGGTAAAACACGTCGCTGCACAATCCTGCAAAAATGGGACTTCTCATCATGTGATTATGACTGTTGTATCCCAGAGCTCTGACTTGACAAAAATTCAAGGCACATTGGCGGGGCCGAGCGGGTGTTGTACTGCGAATAGTAGTTGTAGTGCAAGTATCGGAATTAAGGGAGCGCGGCGGCTGGGGCTGAAGCCGCCGCCGTCAATGGTGAGGGTTCCGGTGATTGACAATGGATGCTCGACTTGGGACATTTTGAGGGACTTCGCGCCAAAAGAAGAGAGGGAAATGGTGCAGAGAAGGTTTGGTTCCTTTTCCTCGTCTTCTTCTGATGAAGAAGAAGAACTAGAAGAAGAAGTTGAAGAAGGAGAGGATGTTGACTTTTCCAGCACTACCACAGAGATTTCCAGTACCCCAGAGATTTCCAGTATTTCTCCAAATGGAAGGTTTTCGCCGAATGGGAAGCCTAAGCTAATTGTCACTAATTGGGAAAAGGGTGATTTGCTCGGCAGCGGCTCTTTTGGGTCTGTGTATGAAGGAATTTCTGAGTACGTGCTGCTCAAAACTCATTTTAGCTGCTTAATTATGAATGCTCAATCTTGTAGATGTCTTAAAATTTATTATCTTGCATTGCCTGAGGTCGGAGTTGTTCAATTGTATATTGATCTCGTTTCTCTAGTTCACAGTTATCTGTACATTTAGGATTAGATGGATTGAATGATAAACCCATGCCTGTGAAGGGTCGAAACTTCAATATGTGATGCGATATAACCAGTATTTTAGGGTGATTGTTTCAAAATTCAAGTGAGGGAAGAAGATAGATAAACTCAGTGGACTTGGTGATATAGTGATGAAAAGACCAGCTCTGCTCAGTGTGAAGAGGAAGTTTGAACCTTCCATGCTTGAGCTAGGCTTGTTATGAGACTATTGAGCCTTTGTGGTATCTCTTATCTTTTAATAGGGGAGTGAGGACGCCTATCCACTTGTTCCTTTTATTCTTGCAACTTTTGCAGTATGTTACTTCCATGGATAAAATCCTTGTTCCCTTATGGCCTTATGAAAACTTTATAACTGTATTAAAGTGAACTTTTATTTGTTTCCAATGCACTTATATACTGACAAATTTTCTCATATAATTTTTATTGAAAGAGTGGTTCCACGTTTTCATCTTTTCTTTAGCTATGATATTTTCAAGATCTTTGTTGAATATGATTTTGCTCTCTTTCAGTGGCGGATGCTTCATTGCTGTCAAGGAAGTTTCCTTGCTTGATCAAGGAAGCCTGGGGAGGCAAAGAGTTTCTCAACTTGAACAGGTGACATTGGCTTGTATTTCATGTTATGCCCTAATTGCATGTCCCTGATATTAACTATTAAGTAATTGACTCAGTGATCGTATATCGGTATAGTCTACCTCGTTTTTTGTTCCTTGCTGAGATGCTCTTCTTCTCATTGTCTGTTTTTGTCTTTGTTTTTCTTCCAGGAGATTGCTCTTCTGAGTCAGTTTGAACATGAGAACATAGTTCAGTATTATGGCACACAAAAGGTACCCATTATTCTATAGTCTATTCCCATGGATAGTTATTTCGCTATGCTATGAACTTTTCTACAATAGTAAGTACTCATGGATGTCCAAAATTCCGTTCATGATATGATATTGCTACTTTGCTACTGATTCATGTAATGATATGTAGAGGCTTACTTTTATTTGAAAATTATTGACATGACATTGATGATCTTTGATGCTGGTCTGCACATTCCTTCAATGTACAGACCAGAGTATGAAATAATCTCAAACAGAGGTATATTTTGCCTTTCTGTCACAGGATTTATTTTAAGCAGTTGGCATCTTTGTTTAATTTCTTTTTTCTCACAAACAAACTCACTGTAGATAATTGTAATATGAAATAATCACAAACAGAGGTATATTTTGCCTTTCTGTCACAGGATTTATTTTATGCAGTTAGCATCTTTGTTTAATTTCTTTTTTCTCACATGCAGATAATCGTAAACATGCTTGTCCACACTGTTATGCATTTGTTTGAGGGGTTACCTTATCATCTAGTGTCCATACTATATGATACTTCTGTTTGAGTCCAATAGTATGAGGAACTCGTTGCATCAATACTAGTAGGTGTATTTGTTGTGAAGCATTTAAGCCATTTATTTATTCAGTATTAATTTTTCATAGCTCTTATCCGTGTGAATCCACTTATTTGCGAGCACCGTTATTTTATTTATATTTTCTGATTGGTCTTTGCAGGATGGATCAAAGCTCTATATCTTTCTGGAACTTGTAACCAAAGGCTCCCTTCAAAAGCTATATCAAACGTACACTCTTACTGATTCAATTGTTTCTGTATACACTAGACAGATCTTGCAAGGTCTGAAGTATCTTCACGACCGAAAAGTGATTCACAGGTAACTCATTCCAAAAATGTACCATCTTATGGTTTTGGCTGTATTGATCTCAGAAGATTCTGAAGTCCCACCAATGAGCCATATTCATGTGAGGATTCATTCCAAAAAAACTGAGAAAACAAATCTGCGCACCATTACAATGTTCCTGATCATCCTTTTGCCTTGTAATTTTGAATACATCTATTCTCATCTTTGTGTTTCTTGCATTCAGGGACATTAAATGTGCAAATCTTTTGGTGCATGCTAATGGATCTGTGAAGCTTGCTGACTTTGGATTGGCAAAGGTTTGTCTTCCATTCCCCAAATTCAATTGTATTTTATTGTTTTTTGTAGTTTCCACAAAGGTTGTGAATTATTTCTCCTTATACTGTGTGTTGCGTCCTCTTTCCAGATTATCAAAATGAACGATATAAAATCTTGCCAAGGAACTGCATACTGGATGGCCCCTGAGGTTTGCCTTTGCACATTTGAATTTAAAATTTTGTATTAGTTTGT